>NW_025208923.1:0-7592 GCF_004010195.1 Chiloscyllium plagiosum | reverse complement strand
CCTCCTCTTTTTCCCCCCTCCCTATTCTTTTTAAATGCTCTAAACCCTGGAACATCCAGCAATCATTCCTGCCCCTGAGAAACCCATGTCTCTGTTATGGCCACAACATCATAGCACCAGGTACTGATCCATGCTCTACGTTCATCACTTTTATTCCTGATACTCTTTGCATTAAAGCAAACACACTTTAACTGATCCCTTGGTTCCTTCCCAGGAAATTCCTTCCCACTAGCTGGTCTACCTCTTGCTATTGCCTCATCTGCATCAACTCTCACCTCCGGTATACAGCTCAGGTTCCCACACCCTGCCATACTAGTTTAAACTCTCTCGAACTACTCGAGCAAACCTTCCACCCAGAACGTTGGTCCCCTTCCAGTTCAGATGCAACCCGTTCTTCGTGTACAGGTCCCACCTTCCCCAGAAGGCATCCCAATTATCTACATATCTGAAGCCCTCCCTCCTACACCAGCTGCGCAGCCACATGTTAAGCTGCGCACACTCCGTGTTCCTCACCTCGCTATCTCGTGGCACCAGTAGTAAACTAGAGAACACTACTCTGTTCGTCCTGCTCTGCAGCTTCCATCCTAACGTCCTAAAAGCACTTTTTATATCCTCAATCCTTTTTCTGACTATATCATTAGTGCCAATATGTAACACGATTTCTGGCTGTTCGCCCTCCCCTTTTAGAACCTTATACACCCGATCGGAGACATCCCAGACCCTGGCACCAGGGAGGCAACATATCTTCCGGGAATCCCGATCCTGACCACAAAATCTCCTGTCAATTCCCCTAATTATCGAGTCCCCTACCACGAGTACTTTTCTATTCTGCCCCCTTCCCTTCTTTGCCACAGTATCAAGCTCAGTGCCAGAGAACTGATTACTATGCCTTCCCTCTGGTAGGTCACCCCCCTCCCAGCAATATCCAAAACGGTATACTTATTGCTGAGGGGAATGTCCACAGGGGATCTCTGCACAGTCCTCCCCCAACTGTAACCCATCTATCCTTGTCCTGAGCCTCAGGAGTGACCAACTCCTGGTAACTCCTCTCAATTACCCTCTCAGCCTCCCGAATGATCCGTAGTTCATCCAGCTCCAGTTCCAATTCCCTAACACAGTTTTCAAGGAGCTGGAGTCGGGTGCAATTCACGCAGATGCAGCCGCATTCTGCAGGAGGAGCAAGCAACTGCCGTAGCATCCATACCCCACTTGCTGATATATATGGTCACTGCTTTCCTTCCCGGCTGTTCCTCTGGTCCTCGTCACTTCCTCCGCTGCTCCCGTTCCTTCTGTGAAAGACTCTCAGTTCAGTTTGTTGTTTCTCTATTTGTACTCCCAGTTCAGTGTGTTGTTTCTCTATCTTTCCTCTGAGTTCAGTGTGTTGTTTTTATATCTGTACTCTCAGTTCTGTGCATTCTTTCTCGATGTGTACTTTTGGTTCAGTGTGTTGTTTCACTCTCTGTACTCTCAGGCCAGTATGTTGTATCTCTATCTGTAATATCAGTTCAGTGTGTCGTTTCTCTACCTGTACTCTCAGTTCAGTGTTTTGTTTCTCTGTCTGTACTCTCAGTTCAGTGTTTTGATTCTCTATCTTTCCTCCCAGTTCAGTGTGTTGTTTCTCTATCTGTACTCACAGTTCAGTGTGTTCTTTATCTGTACTCGAAGTTCAATGTGTTGTTTCTCTAACTTTCCTCTAAGTTCAGTGTTTTGTTTCTATATCTGTACTCACAGTTTAGTCTTTTGTTTCTCTGTCTGTGCTCTCCATTCAGTGTGTTATTTCTCTATCTTTACTCTCAGTTCAGTGTGTTGTTTTTCTATCTGTTCTCGCACATCAGTGTGTTGTTTCTGTATGTGTGCTCTAAGTTCAGTGTGTTGTTTCTCTATCTTTCCTCTGAGTTCAGTGTGTTGTTTCTATATCTGTACTCTCAGTTCTGTGCATTCTTTCTCGATGTGTATTTTTGGTTCAGTGTGTTGTTTCGCTCTCTGTACTCTCAGGCCAGTATGTTGTATCTCTATATGTAATATCAGTTCAGTGTGTTGTTTCTCTATCTGAACTCTCAGTTCAGTGTTTAATTTCTTTATATGCACTCACTGTTCAGTGTTGTTTCTCTATCGGTACTCTGAGTTTAGTATTTTATTTCTTTACGTGTTGTTTCTCTATCTGTGCTCGCAGTGCAGTGTTGTTTCTCTATTTTGATTCTCAGTTCAGTGTCTTGTTTCTCTACCAGTACTCACAGTTCAGTGTATTGTTTCTTGATGTGTAATTTTGGTTCAGTGTGTTGTTTCTCTCTCTCTACTCTCAGGCCAGTATGTTCTATCTATATCTGTAATATTAGTTCAGTGTGTTCTTTCTCTATCTGTTCTCCCAGTTCAGTGTGTTGTTTCTCCATCTGTTCTCGCAGTGCAGTGTCTTGTGTCTCTATTTTGACTTGCAGTTCAGTGTTTTTTTTCTCCACGTGTGCTCTCAGTTCAATGTGTTGTGTCTCTATCTGTACTCTCAGTTCAGTGTTTTGTTTCTTTATCTGTACTCTCAGTTCAGTGTTTAATTCCTTTATGTGTTGTTTCTTGATCTGTACCCTCAGTTATCTTTATTTAAGTGTTGTTTCTCCATCTGTACTCTTAGTTCAGTGTTTCATTTCTTGATGTGTTGTTACTCTCTCTGTGTTCGCAGTTCAGTGTTTTATTTCTTTGTGTTGTTCCTCTATCTGTACTCACACCGCAGTGTGTTGTTCCTCTATTTTTTGCTCCCAGTTCAGTGTTTTTTTCCTCCATCTGTTCTCGCCGTTCAGTGTCTTGTGTCTCTATTTTGACTCTCAGTTCAGTGTTTTTTTCTCCATCTGTGCTCTCAGTTCATTGTGTTGTTTCTCCCTCTGTACTCTCAGTTCAGTGTTTAGTTTCTCTGTGTGTGCTCTCAGTTCAGTGTTTTGTTTCTCTCTCTGTACTCTCAATTAACTGTGTTTTCACTCCATCTGTACTCCCAGTTCAGTGTGATGTTTCTCTTTATTTCCTCTCAGTTCAGTGTTTTGTTTCCATACCTGTGCTCTCAGTTCAGTGTGTTGTTTTTCTGCGTGTTCTCTCAGTTCAGTGTGTTGTTTCTATATCTATACTCACAGTTCAGTGTCTTGTTTCAATATCTGTGCTCTCAGTTCAGTGTGTTGTTTCTCTGTCTGTACTCAGTGCAGTGTGTTATTTGAAACTTTATTGCTGGAACAGCCGGGGGGGAAATTGCGGTCCTTGAAGAAGGAGGCCATCTGTGTTGTACGTATTTTGAACTGGTCCTCCTGGGAGCAGATGCGGCGGAGACGAAGGAATTTCTCTATTTCTACTCTATCTCTACTCCCAGTTCAGTATTTTGTTTCTCTATTTTTCCTCTCAGTCCAGTGTTTTGTTTCTTCCTCTGCACTCTCAGTTCAGTGTTTTGTTTCTCTCTCTGTACTCTCAATTAACTGTGTTTTCTCTCCATCTGAACTCCCAGTTCAGTATGTTGTTTCTCTATCTGTACTCTCAGTTCAGCGGTTTATTTCTTTATGTTTTGTTTCTCTATCTGTACTTTCAGTTCAGTGTTTTATTTCTTTGTGCTGTCTCTCTATCTGTACTCATAGTGCAGTGTGTTGTTCCTCTATTGTTTCTCCCAGTTCAGTGTGTTGTTTCTCCATCTGTTCTCGCAGTTCAGTGTCTTGTGTCTCTATTTTGACTCTCAGTTCAGTGTTTTTTTTCTCCATGTGTGCTCTCAGTTCAGTGTGTTGTTTCTCCATCTGTACTCTCAGTTCAGTGTTTCATTTCTTTATGTGTTGTTACTCTATCTGCGATCACGGCTCAGTGTTTTATTTCTTTGTGTTGTTTCTCTATCTGTACTCGCAGTTCAGTGTTTTGTTTCTCTATCATTCCTCTCAGTTCAGTGTGTTGTTTCTCGCTCTGTTGTATCCGTTCAGTGTTTTGTTTCGCTGTGTGTGCTCTCAGTTCTGTACTCTCAGTTCAGTGTGTTGTTTCTCTATCTTTCCTCTCAGTTCAGTGTGTTGTTTCTCTATCTGTCCTGCAAGTTCAGTGTGTTGTTTCTCTATCTTTCCTCTCTGTTCAGTGTTTCATTTCTCTATCTTTACTCTCTGTTCAGCGTGTTGTTTCTCTGTCTGTACTCTCAGTTCAGTGTGTTGTTTCTCGATCTGTACTCTCAGTTCAGTGTTTTATTTCTTTATGTGTTGTTTCTCTATCTGTATTTGCAGTGCAGTGTGTTCTTTCTATATCTTTTCTCCCAGTTTAGTGTGTTGTTTCTCTCTCTGTATTCTCAGGCCAGTAAGTTGTGTCTCTATCTGTAATTTTAGTTCAGTGTGTTGTTTCTCTATCTATTCTCGCAGTTCAGTGTTTTTTTTAGATTAGATTACTTGCAGTGTGGAAAAAGGCCCTTCGGCCCAACAAGTCCACACCGACCTGCCAAAGTGCACCCACCCAGACCAATTCCCCAATGTTTCCCCCTGCACCTAAAACTAAATATACCTAACCTGTATATTTTTGGACTGTGGGAGGGAACCCACACAGACACAGGGAGAATGTGCAAACTTTACACAGTCAGTCACCTGAGGTGGGAATTGAACCTCGGTCTCTGGTGCTGTGAGGCAGCAGTGCTAGCCACTGTGCCACCCATGTTGTTTTTCTATCTGTACTCAGTGCAGTGTGTTATTTCTGTATCTTTATTCTCAGTGCAGTGTGTTGTTTCTCTCTCTGTACTCTCAGTTCAGTGTTATGTTTCTCTGTCTGTACTCTCAATTAACTGTGTTTTTTCTCCATCTGTTCTCCCAGATTAGTGTGTTATTTCAATACCTGTCCTCCAAGTTCTGTGTGTTGTTTCTCTATCTTCCCTCTTAGTTCAGTGCGTTGTTTCTCTCTCTGTACTCTCAGGCCAGTATGTTCTATCTTTATCTGTAATAGCAGTTGAGTGAGTTGTTTCTCTGTCTGTTCTCGCAGTTCAGCTTGTTGTTTCTCTATTTTGATTCTCAGTTCAGTATTTTGTTTCTTTACCAGTAATGACAGTTCAGTGTGTTGTTTTGCCATCTTTCCTCTCAGTTCAGTGTGTTGTTTCTCTGTCTGTATCACCGTTCAGTGTTTTGTTTCCTTTCTGTACTCTCAATTAACTGTGCTTTTTCTCCATCAGTTCTCCCAGGTCAGTGTGCTATTTCAATATCTGTCCTCCAAGTTTAGTGTGTTGTTTCTCTATCTTTACTCTCAGTTCCGTGTGTCGTTTCTGTATCTGTACTCACAGTTCAGTGTTTTGTTTCTCTATCTGTACTCTCAGTTCAGTGTGCTGTTTCTCTATCATTACACTCAGTTCAGTGTGTTGTTTCTCTATCTGTACTCACAGTGCATTGTGTTATTTCTCCATTTTTACTCTCAGCCATTTACTCTAATGGCTCTTCCTTCATTTGACCCTGTCTCTCCTCTTCCTGTTACATGAGGAGCATACAGTCCTTCCTGATTCACATAGTATGCTGGGTTGCCTCTATTTTAGCGGGTTTGAGAAGATTTGTAACTCAGGTTGAAGTTCTGGATGTAAGTTTGCTCATTGAGCTGGAAAGTGCATTTTCAGACTTTTTGTCACCATACTAGGTTACATCCTCAGTGAGCCTCCGGTGAAGCACTGGTGGTATGGCCTGCTTTCTATTTATGTGTTTAAGTTTCCTTGGGTGGGTGATGTCATTTCCTGTTGTGATGTGATTTTCTGTACTTTTACTCAGGGGGTGGTAAATGAGATCCAAGTTAATGTGTTTGTTGATAGAGTTCCGGTTGGAGTGCCATGCTTCTAGGAATTCTTGCACGTTTGTGAGTTTGGCTTGTCCTAGGATGGATGTGTTCTCCAAGTCCAAGTAATGTCCTTCCTCCTCTGTATGTAAGGATACCAGTGAGAGTGGGTCTTTTTGTGGCGAGTTGATGTTCATGTTTCCTGGTGGCTAGTTTTCTGCCTGTTTGTCCAATGTAGTGTTTGTTAAAGATCTTGCAAGGTATTTTGTTTCCATTTTCTTTAATCAATTCCACATGCTTGTCTCATGGAAACAATAGGGTTTCTTATTTAGCTCTCTGTCTGTAATACCTCTCACACTAAACTATGGGGAGGGGGGACTGGAATATCATCTTCACAAGTAATCTTAAGGGGGAGAGTGCCACCCAGGTAGCACATTGAATGGCTTGAACACATGGCTGTTGAATCATGATTTAATCCATTTTACCTGAAGAACATTTCTTATTCAGACAGTTATTGAAGAAATGCACATCTTTAATATACATACAATAAACTTTATTATACACAAAATATTCACCTGCTCGGTCTGTGGTCCCTGCAAAAATTGCTGCTAGCTTGTTAATATTCCCTTAGTTAACTTAAACTCATAGCCCGAGAGGGAGGGGAAGGTGGGGAGGGGGGGGGGGGGGGGAGAGAGACAGATTCAAGTTTCATCTGAGCACTCGCCGGATTAAAATGTTAGCCTGGAGTTCAACCGTCCCTTGAACGCCGCAATCACCTTGGCTGGTGTGGAAACAGTCCAGTTTCAAAGTGCTCCCTTGACTTGCTGCTTCCCCAGTCAGAAACCTAAATAGGACAAGTTGCCCTGAAACAAAATCAGAAATTGCTGGAGAAACCTCGGCAGGTCTGGCAACATCTATGGGAAAAAAAAAGTAGAGTTAATGATTCAGGCCCGGCCGGTCTCTGGCGCTGCGAGGTAGCAGTGCTAACCACTGTGCTACTGTGCCGCCCAAAACCTTAGATAGATAGAGAGTCTGAGATAGAGTGAGTGTGTGTCAGGGAGAGAGGGGGAGAGAGTTAGAGAGAGTCTGAGATACAGAGTCAGAGAGTGAGACAGAGAGAGTGACACAGAGGGAGAGAGTTTGAGATAGCGTCAGATACAGAGTCAGTCAGAGAGATAGAGAGGGAGAGAGTTAGAGAGAGTCTGAGATAGAGAGAGTCAGAGAGAGAGACAGACAGAGAGAAAGAGTGAGTGACAGAGAGAGTGAGAGAGTGATGGAGCAAGTCAGAGTCAGTGACAGAGAGTGAGTCAGTGAAAGAGAGTGACGAGAGTCAGGTAGAGAGTAAGAGTCAGATAGAGAGAGCGACACACACACAGAGAAAACGAGTCATAGAAAGAGTCAGAGAAAGACAGAGTCAGAGAGATAGAGAGAGACAGAGTAAAAGAGACACCGAGAAACAGTGTGACAGAGAGAGAGAATTGTCAGAGAGAGAGTGAGAGAGAGTCAGGGAGGGAGAGTCAGAGAGATAGAGAAAAAGTGTCAGGGGGAGACAGTGACAGAGAATACAGGTCAGAGAGAAAGTCAGACAGAGAGTAAGAATCAGACAGAGAGTCAGCGAGATTGACAGTCATAAAGAGACAGTCACTCTGACAGAGAAAGTGAGAGAGAATAACAGCATGTCTCAGTGACTGCCCCTCATAAATTTGTTTACTTTCATCAGGTCACCTTGGATCATTCTGGTTGATACTCATGTGATATTAAGAACCAACTGAACATGTTAATTATAAACTCATTAGGCTTAATTGGATTTACATATTAGACATTAATTGGAGATTGTCCTTTATGTGTTGACAAAATCAACG
>NW_025208922.1:12408-15555 GCF_004010195.1 Chiloscyllium plagiosum | reverse complement strand
TGTAACCAGCGCTTACAATGAGGGGCAGGGAACGTGCTTTTATAAGGTGTTCAATCCTTCAATCCTTGGTTTTTAAACCAGCCCTTTTCACCGTTTCAGTCCACGATCAAACATACAGGAAAATGAAAAGGGATGCTTTTTATAATCAGTGACATCCAGCATTCACCAGGACCAACATTGACACTGCCGGGAAAACTCTGACAGATAGAAATTGACCCCACGCCGGAAAGAAGTGCTAGTTCCCCCGTGAAAGGAAATGTTGCTGGTGTGGAGTCCGACAGTGAAAGGTGAGACTGAGCCAGGGATAGGGGATCTGCTTCACTCGCTCTGCCTTGGGTTCCTCTTGCAGCCTGCGAGGAGAGGGGTGGGTACAGTTGGGTTTGGAGTACTCTGGACTGGTCCCAACTTTGTGTGGTGCCAACACTTAGACCCTGGGTCTGCCTTGTGGTGATGGACATGTTGGTAAAGGGCTCTGCTCTGATAGCTTTGAAGTTGCCCATCCTGTAATGAACAAGACTCATTGAGCAGAAACCAGTATCTACTCCAACCCCTGAGCTGAGGTGTCCTGGGGCAATGATAGAATATTCCTCAGATTCTGACCTGGAGAGATGTTGAAACGCCCTGGGTCTGTCAAACAGAGTATGTTAGGAGAAAGTGAGGGCTGCAGATGCTGGAGATCAGAGCTGAAGTTGCTGGAAAAGCGCAGCAGGTCAGGCAGCATCCAAGGAGCAGGAGAATCGACGTTTCGGGCATGAGCCCTTCTATGTTACAAACCGTGAAAAAAGAGACAGCCAGAACTCTGTGTACTCTCCTCACCTCCTGGGGCGGGGGGAGGGGAAACCCTTTGGCATTAAAATCACGGGTAACATTTGTCAGATTCAAACCTGAGGTGATCTTTGTGACTTCACAAATGCACACAAGAAAGAAACTGGAACATAAAGTGTTTTACAAACATCATAAAACCAAAAGTGTAGATATTCCTTGGTTTGAATGTTAGGGGTCAGTTAATGTCCCTTCAGGAAACACAGCCCAATGATAAGCCCAGATGGTCAAAGGCAGGGGGTTTCAAATCTCTTTGAAGTTAATGATGACACAACAAGATCATTTTTCTCAACTAAGACGTGATTTATGTTTCAGGTAAATACAGGCTTTTTCTGTAAATCAGGATTTATAGAGATTTGGATGAGAAGCAGAGTTAATTTGTGGGAAATGTTGATCTTGGTTCTGGTGTTAAAAGCACACTGTGGCAAGAGGTCAGAAAATGTACAGCGCAAATCTCCAAGATCAAAGAAGTTTTCATCACGTGGTTGGTCCATTATGAAGTCAGTTGCAACCAAGCAATTGTGTGTGTGTCTCTCTCTCTCTCTCCTGGTGCCTAGCCCTGTGTCTCTCTCCCTGTCTATCCCTATCTCTCTGTCTCTCTCCCAGTATCTATGCCTGTGTGTCTTTCTGTATCTATCCCTGTATCTGTTCCTGTATCTCTTTCTGTCTCTCTCTCTCTGTTTGTGACCTGGTTAACTGGAGACTGGAGAAGACGTAAATGAATTATTTTTCTTGCTCGATGCTCACAGAGCCGTAATGCCTATTCCTGCTCCTAATGCATATGTAGCTGAGCACAAATGACTAGTTTGTTAAAGCTGAGCTTCCATCTGTACCTGCTACCCATCAAAGGTGGAGTAGAGGAGAAAAAGGTTTTACTTGGACATGGTGTGACAATACTATGGCTTTAAGAGATGTAATTTGTCCTGTTGTTTCTTTTGAAGGAAAGTTTTAATATAGAGGTACAGAGCTGTCTATTTGTAACCAATGAAGTAAACAGCTTGTGAGGCTTTAGATTTTTTTTTAAAAGCAGGAATAATAGAAGCAGCCTGAGTGGATGAGGCAAACTCCCTCAGAACCAGGATTTTTAACTGTTTTTCAGTAGTTGTTGCTGCGTTTTGAAGTTGGATAGAAGCTGCAGTAAATCTCTCCCTATTAATCTCTCTCTCTCTCTCTCTCTCTCTCTCCTCCTCTCTCTCTCTCCTCCTCTCTCTCTCTCCTCCTCTCTCTCTCTCTCTCCTCTCTCTCCTCTCTCTCCTCTCTCTCTCTCTCTCTCTCTCTCCCCCTCTCTCTCTCTCCTCTCTCTCTCTCTCTCTCCCTCTCTCCCGTCTCTCCCTGGTGTATCTCTCTGGTCTTGGCTCTGTTGATGAGTGATGTTATCGATGGGTCTATAGGCCTCACCGCACGGTCTGAATGCAGCTCCTGCGTAGTCAGTTCAGGTTTGGAGACAAACACCAGTGTCCTGATTGTCTCGCTGTGTTTGCAGCAATACAGAAAACAGCAGCAGGAGCAAGGCCATTCAGCCCATCAAGCCTCCTCCACCAATCAATATAATTACTCAACTCAGTCTCCTGTTCCGGCTTTCTCTGCAAACTCTTTGACTCCTTTGGCCCTAAGAATTCTATCAAACTCCACCCTGAAACATGTAATGTTTTGGCATCAATCATTTTCTGGCATCATGAATTCCCCAGGCTCCTCACTCTCTGGGTGAAGACACTTCTCCACATCTCAGTCCGAAATGGCCCATTATCCTGACACTGTAACCCCTTGGTTCCGGACACTCCCACCATCAGGAGCAGCTTTCTTATGTCTAACCTGCCTAGCCCCGTTAGAGTCTGACAGGTTTCTGTAAGATCCCCCTTCTTTCTCTGAACTCTGGTGAATACAATCCGAACTGACTCAATCTCTCCTCATGTGTCAATCCTGCCATTCCAGGAATCAATTCCTGGTGAAGGGCTTTTGCCTGAAATGTTGATTCTCTTGCTCCTCTGATGCTGCCTGAATTGCTGTGTTTTTTTGACTCTGATCTCCACCACCTGCAGTCCTCGTTTTCTCCATAACTGCTAATAGTGTCTGACAATGGGTTGGTGTGTAATGGCAGGCCATGTGATAACAGGCAAAAGTGAGGTCTGCAGATGCTGGAGATCAGAGTCAAGATTAGAGTGATGCTGGAAAGGCGCAGCAGGTCAGGCAGCTTCCGAGGAGCAGGAGAATCGATGTTTTGGGCATGAGCCCTTCTTCAGGAATGAGGAGGGTGTGCCAAGCGGGCCAAGATAAAAGGTGGGGAGGAGGGACTTGGGGGAGGGGCGTTGGGAATGCGATAGGTGG
>NW_025208922.1:7208-12164 GCF_004010195.1 Chiloscyllium plagiosum | reverse complement strand
GGTGCAGGTGAATTTGTGATGGATATGGAAGGATCCCTTGGGGCCTTGGAGGGAAGTGAATGGCAGTGGGGCTTGGAGGTGATAGGTCAGAGGGGAGGGTGGGAGAAGGTAGCAAAGATTGTATTCCTTCGTACCTCCTCCTCAGCCCCACCCCCCTCCCATTTATCTCTCCACCCTGAGGCTTCCTGCTTCATTCCTGATGAAGGTCTTTTGCCCAAAATGTCGATTTTCCTGCTCCTCGGATGCTGTCTGACCTGCTGTGCTTTTCCAGCACCACTCTGATCTAGACACACATGATAACAGGGCCTGGTTTGTGGGGGGTTGGGGTAAGGACATGGGGGAAAGTGCCTCATACCCTAAAATTATTGAACTCGATATTGGGTCCAGGAGGGTGCAGGGTCCCCAAGCAGGAAGCGAGGGGCTGTTCTTCCAGTTTGTGCTGAGCTTCCCTGGAGCACTGCAGCAAGCCTGAGGCAGAGGTTGGCCAGGGAACAGGCTGGTGGGGGGGGCGGGGGTTACAGTGGCAGGCAACTGGAAGCTCAGGGACTGTTTTGTGGACAGAATGGAATGGCCACTCCGGCCTACGCTACCCTTCCCCAACGTAGCGAAGGTCACAATTTGTTAAACCTCTGCTGCACTCCCTCCACAAGCAGAACATCCCTCCCCTCCCCCCTCAGGTAAGCAGACCCCCAAAACTGCACACGATCTTCCAGGTGTGGCCTCACCAAGGCCCTGTACAATTCCACAAGGTAAATGTTTAGTTTGGTCTCCTGGAAGTTTCCAGAGTTATAGCCATCTTGTGAATTGTGTCTCTGAAATGGCCACGTTGCAGAGTTCGTTTTAAAATTAAACTTGCGAGAAAGTGTAGATTGTTGTATAGAATGTGCAAAGCCTGTCATGTTTTATCCACATGACCAGAGTATGTCAGTGATCAGGCTTTGAGCAGATGATAATCTCGGGAAGGTGAAGGGTCTGAGTTTGCTACTGATGACTAATGGACTGTGTCAGCTGATTGCTGATAATGGAGGGTAAATCTGGCTCCCTGTGGTTGACAGAGCTCTCTGTACTCCAGCACAAGGTGTAATTAGACTTACAGATGCAGCCTCTCTCAGGGGGCAGTCTGACCTGGTGTGGTACTGCAGTCATTTTGATACAAGCTTGTGCAGATGGTCAGGACTGTGTCTGTGTCTGTGCCTGTGTCTGTGCCTGTGCCTGTGTCTGTGACTGTGTCTGTGTCTGTGTCTGTGTCTGTGTCTGTGTCTGTGTCTGTGTCTGTGTCTGTGTCTGTGACTTGATGAAGGGTCTGGGTCAGTCTCCCTGTCTGTCTACGTTGATCTCAGACCCATGCTTCAAACAGAAAGGTTAATGTCCTTTGTTTGTTGCATAGCTTTGCAATGCTTGAAACCCCCCCAGTCGGGTCCCTACCTTGGCAAACTAAATTAGATTTAGCAAAATTAAGCTCCCCATGGTAACCCATCACCTCAGCATTTTAAAACCACCCAAACCTTTAATATGAAAGCACCTCACTAAGGTACTGTCACAGCACTACAACCAGACCAAGTCCTCAACACAGCATCGACAATCCCAGAAATAACTCCTCACAGCTGCAACCTCCCCTCACCATACCACAGTGCCTCCTCCCAGTGACAGGAAACACTCCAAATTAGCCACTTACTCAGCATTTAAATGGCAGCAGACAATAGTTTGTGAGTGAGGCTTTCCACCTCAGGGTGGGACCCTGGTTCACAGCGACTTAAGGACATCCGGGATGGAAAGATCTCTTTTCACAATTCCAAACATCAGTTCCCAGAGATCATTAAAGCCCCCACTTCCTGGGTCTCCACCAGGCCTGCACTCAGGCCTTACCATAATACAGGCCCCACCCTGAACCAGGCACCAACTACCCTCCCCCCAACCACACGCCAGAAGGCCCCAGTGTGAACAAGGCCCAGTGTGAACAAGGCCGCAGTGTGAACAGGGCCCCAGTGTGAACAAGACCCCAGTGTGAACAAGGCCCGAGTGTGAACATGACCCCAGTGTGAACAAGGCCCCAGTGTGAACAAGGCCCAGTGTGAACAAGGCCCCAGTATGAACAAGGTCCCAGTGTGAACAGGGCCCCGTGTGAACAAGGTCCCAGTGTGAACAAGGCCCAATGTGAACAGAGCCCCAGAGTGAACAAGGCCCCAATGTGAACAAGGCCCCAGTGTAAACAAGGCCCCAGTGTGAACAGGGCCCCAGTGTGAACAAGGCCCCAGTGTAAACAAGGTCTCAGTGTGAACAACGGCCAGAGTGAACAAGGCCTATTGTGAACAAGGCCACAGTGTGAACACGGCCCCAGTGTGAACGAGGCCCAGTCTGAACAAGGCCCCAGTGTGAACTGGGCCCCAGTGTGAACTGGGCCCCAGTGTGAACGAGGCCCAGTGTGAACGAGGCCCCAGTGTGAACAAGGTCCCAGTGTGAACAAGGCCCCAGTGTGAACAAGACCCCAGTGTGAACAAGGTCCCAGTGTGAACAAGACCCCAGTGTGAACAAGACCCCAGTGTGAACAAGGCCCAGTGGGAATGAGGCCCCAGTGTGAACAAGACCCCAGTGTGAACAAGGCCTCAGTGTGAACAAGGTCTCAGTGTGAACAAGGCCCAGTGTGAACAAGACCCCAGTGTGAACAAGACCCCAGTGTGAACAAGGCCAAGTGTGAACAAGGTCCCAGTGTGAACAAGACCCCAGTGTGAACAAGACCCCAGTGTGAACAGGGCCCCAGTGTGAACAGGGCCCCAGTGTGAAAAAGGTCCCAGTGTGAACAAGGTCCCAGTGTGAACAAGGTTCCAGTGTGAACATGACCCCATTGTGAACAAGGTCCCAGTGTGAACAAGGTCCCATTGTGAACAAGGTCCCAGTGTGAACAAGGTCCCAGTGTGAACAAGACCCCAGTGTGAACAAGGCCCCAGTGTAAACAAGACCCCAGTGTGAACAAGGCCCCAGTGTAAACAAGGTCTCAGTGTGAACAAGGCCCAGAGTGAACAAGGAGAAAGGGCCTGTGCCCGAAACGTCGAATCTCCTGTTCCCTGGATGCTGCCTGACCTGCTGTGCTGTTCCAGCAATAAAGTTCCAGAGTGAACAAGACCTATTGTGAACAAGGTCACAGTGTGAACATGGCCCCAGTGTGAACGAGGCCCAGTGTGAACGAGGCCCAGTGTGAACGAGGCCCAGTGTGAACAAGGCCCCAGTGTGAACAGGTCCCCAGTGTGAACAAGGCCCAAGTGTGAACAAGGCCCAGTGTGAACAAGACCACTGTGGAAACAACGCCCCAGTGTGAACAAGGCCCCAGTGTGAACAAGGTCCCTGTGTGAACGAGGCCCCAGTGTGAACAAGGCCCCAGTGTGAACATGACCCCAGTGTGAACAAGACCCCAGTGTGGGAATGTGTTGCTGGAAAAGCGCAGCAGGTCAGGCAGCATCCAGGGAACAGGAGAATCGACGTTTCGGGCATAAGCCCTTCTTCAGGGCCCCAGTGTGAACAGGGCCGCAGTGTGAACATGACCCCAGTGTGAACACGGTCCTAGTGTGAACAAGACCCCAGTGTGAACAAGGCCCCTTTGTGAACATGACCCCAGTGTGAACAAGACCCCAATGTGAACAAGGCCCCAGTGTGAACAAGGTCCCAGTGTGAACATGACCCCGTGTGAACAAGGTCCGAGTGTGAACAGGGAACCAGTGTGAACAAGGCCCCAGTGTCAACAGGGTCCCAGTGTGAACAAGGCCCCAGTGTGATCAAGGTCCCAGTGTGAACAAGGCCCCAGTGTGAACAGGTCCCCAGTGTGAACAGGGCCCCAGTGTGAACAAGGCCCCAGTGTGAACAGGGCCCCTGTGTGAACAAGGCCCCAGTGTGATCAAGGTCCCAGTGTGAACAAGGCCCCAGTGTGAACAGGTCCCCAGTGTGAACAGGGCCCCAGTGTGAACAAGGCCCCAGTGTGATCAAGGCCCCAGTGTGAACAAGGCCCCAGTGTGAACAGGGCCCCAGTGTGAACAGGGTCCCAGTGTGAACAGGGCCCCAGTGTGAACAAGGCCCCAGTGTGACCAAGGCCCCAGTGTGAACAAGGTCCCAGTGTGAACAAGGCCCCAGTGTGACCAAGGCCCCAGTGTGAACAAGGCCCCAGTGTGACCAAGGCCCCAGTGTGAACAAGGTCCCAGTGTGAACAAGGCCCAGTGTGAACAGGGCCCCGGTGTGAACAAGACCCCGGTGTGAACAAGGCCCAGTGTGAACAGGGCCCCAGTGTGACCAAGGCCCCAGTGTGACCAAGGCCCCAGTGTGACCAAGGTCCCAGTGTGAACAAGGCCCAGTGTGAACAGGGCCCCGGTGTGAACAAGACCCCGGTGTGAACAAGGCCCAGTGTGAACAGGGCCCCAGTGTGAACAAGGCCCCAGTGTGAACAAGGTCCCAGTGTGAACAAGACCCCAGTGTGAACATGACCCCAGTGTGAACAAGGCCCCAGTGTGAACAAGACCCCAGTGTGAACAAGACCCCAGTGTGAACAAGGCCCCTTTGTGAACATGTCCCCAGTGTGAACAAGGTCCCAGTGTGAACATGACCCCAGAGTGAACAAGGCCCCAGTGTGAACATGTCCCCAGTGTGAACAAGGTCCCAGTGTGAACATGACCCCAGAGTGAACAAGGTCCCAGTGTGAACATGACCCCAGTGTGAACAAGGTCCCAGTGTGAACAAGACCCCAGTGTGAACAAAGTCCCAGTGTGAACATGACCCCAGTGTGAACAAGGTCCCAGTGTAAACAAGACCCAGTGTGAACAAGGCCAAGTGTGAACAAGACACCAGTGTGAACATGTCCCCAGTGTGAACATGTCCCCAGTGTGAACAAGGTCCCAGTGTGAACATGACCCCAGTGTGAACAAGGCCCCAGTGTGAACAAGGTCCCAGTGTTAACAGGACCCCAGTGTGAACAAG
>NW_025208922.1:1559-4283 GCF_004010195.1 Chiloscyllium plagiosum | reverse complement strand
GACCCCAGTGTGAACAAGGCCCCAGTGTGAACAAGGCCCCAGTGTGAACAAGGCCCCAGTGTGAACAAGGCCCCAGTGTGAACAAGGCCCCAGTGTGAACAAGGCCCCAGTGTGAACAAGGCCCCAGTGTGAACAAGGCCCCAGTGTGAACAAGGCCCCAGTGTGAACAAGGCCCCAGTGTGAACAAGGCCCCAGTGTGAACAAGGCCCCAGTGTGAACAAGGCCCCAGTGTGAACAAGGCCCCAGTGTGAACAAGGCCCCAGTGTGAACAAGGCCCCAGTGTGAACAAGGCCCCAGTGTGAACAAGGCCCCAGTGTGAACAAGGCCCCAGTGTGAACAAGGCCCCAGTGTGAACAAGGCCCCAGTGTGAACAAGGCCCCAGTGTGAACAAGGCCCCAGTGTGAACAAGGCCCCAGTGTGAACAAGGCCCCAGTGTGAACAAGGCCCCAGTGTGAACAAGGCCCCAGTGTGAACAAGGCCCCAGTGTGAACAAGGCCCCAGTGTGAACAAGGCCCCAGTGTGAACAAGGCCCCAGTGTGAACAAGGCCCCAGTGTGAACAAGGTTCCAGTGTGAACAGGGCCCCAGTGTGAACAAGGGCCAGTGTGAACAAGGGCCCAGTGTAAACAAGGTCCCAGTGTGAACAAGACCCAGTATGAACAAGGTCCAGTGTGAACAAGGCCGCAGTGTGAACAAGGCCCCAGTGTAAACAAGGTCCCAGTGTAACAAGGTCCCAGGTCCCAGTGTGAACAAGACCCAGTATGAACAAGGTCCAGTGTGAACAAGGCCGCAGTGTGAACAAGGCCCCAGTGTAAACAAGGTCCCAGTGTAAACAAGGTCCCAGTGTAAACAAGGTCCCAGTGTGAACAAGGCCCAGTGTGAACAAGACACCAGTGTGAACATGTCCCCAGTGTGAACAGGTCCCCAGTGTGAACATGTCCCCAGTGTGAACAAGGTCCCAGTGTGAACAGGTCCCCAGTGTGAACAAGGCCCCAGTGTGAACAAGGTCCCAGTGTTAACAGGACCCCAGTGTGAACAAGGCCCCAGTGTGAACAGGGCCGCAGTGTGAACATGACCCCAGTGTGAACACGGTCCCAGTGTGAACAAGACCCCAGTGTGAACAAGGCCCCTTTGTGCACATGACCCCAGTGTGAACAGGGCCGCAGTGTGAACAAGGCCCCAGTGTGAACAAGGTCCCAGTGTGAACAGATCCCCAGTGTGAACAAGGTCCCAGTGTGAACAAGACCCCAGTGTGAACAAGACCCCAGTGTGAACAAGGCACAGTGTGAACAAGACCCCAGTGTGAACAAGACCCCAGTGTGAACAGGTCCCCAGTGTGAACAGGGCCCCAGTGTGAACAAGGTCCCAGTGTGAACAAGGCCCAGTGTGAACAGGGCCCAGGTGTGAACAAGACCCCGGTGTGAACAAGGCCCAGTGTGAACAAGACCCCAGTGTGAACAGGTCCCCAGTGTGAACAGGTCCCCAGTGTGAACAAGGTCCCAGTGTGAACAAGGTTCCAGTGTGAACAAGGTCCCAGTATGAAAAATGCCACAGTGTGAACAAGGCCCCAGTGTGAACAAGGTTCCAGTGTGAACAGGGGCCAGTGTGAACAAGGGCCCAGTGTAAACAAGGTCCCAGTGTAAACAAGACCCGGTGTGAACAAGGCCAAGTGTGAACAAGACACCAGTGTGAACATGTCCCCAGTGTGAACATGTCCCCAGTGTGAACAAGGTCCCAGTGTGAACATGACCCCAGTGTGAACAAGGCCCCAGTGTGAACAAGGTCCCAGTATGAAAAATGCCACAGTGTGAACAAGGCCCCAGTGTGAACAAGGTTCCAGTGTGAACAGGGCCCCAGTGTGAACAAGGGCCAGTGTGAACAAGGGCCCAGTGTAAACAAGGTCCCAGTGTAAACAAGACCCGGTGTGAACAAGACACCAGTGTGAACAAGACACCAGTGTGAACATGTCCCCAGTGTGAACAAGGTCCCAGTGTGAACATGACCCCAGTGTGAACAAGGCCCCAGTGTGCACAAGGTCCCAGTGTTAACAGGACCCCAGTGTGAACAAGGCCCAGTGTGAACAAGACACCAGTGTGAACAAGGCCCCAGTGTGAACAAGGTCCCAGTGTGAACATGACCCCAGTGTTAACAGGACCCCAGTGTGAACAAGGCCCCAGTGTGAACAGGGCCCAGTGTGAACAAGGTCCCAGAGTGAACAGGGCCCCAGTGTGAACAAGACCCCAGTGTGAACAAGGTCCCAGTGTGAACAGGGCCCCGGTGTGAACAAGACCCCGGTGTGAACAAGGCCCAGTGTGAACAAGACCCCAATGTGAACAAGGTCCCAGTATGAAAAATGCCACAGTGTGAACAAGGCCCCAGTGTGAACAAGGTTCCAGTGTGAACAGGGCCCCAGTGTGAACAAGGGCCAGTGTGAACAAGGGCCCAGTGTAAACAAGGTCCCAGTGTGAACAAGACCCAGTATGAACAAGGTCCAGTGTGAACAAGGCCGCAGTGTGAACAGGTCCCCAGTGTGAACAAGGCCGCAGTGTGAACAGGTCCCCAGTGTGAACAAGGTCCCAGTGTGAACAGGTCCCCAGTGTGAACAGGTCCCCAGTGTGAACAAGGTCCCAGTGTGAACAAGGCCCAGTGTGAACAAGACACCAGTGTGAACATGTCCCCAGTGTGAACAAGGTCCCAGTGTGAACAAGGCCCAGTGTGAACAAGAC
>NW_025208922.1:0-1414 GCF_004010195.1 Chiloscyllium plagiosum | reverse complement strand
GCCCCAGTGTGATCAGGGCCCCAGTGTGAACAAGGCCCCAGTGTGAACAATGCCACAGTGTGAACAGGGCCCCAGTGTGAACAGGGCCCCAGTGTGAACAAGGCCCCAGTGTGATCAGGGCCCCAGTGTGAACAAGGCCCAGTGTGAACAAGGCCCCAGTGTGAACAATGCCACAGTGTGAACAGGGCCCCAGTGTGAACAAGGCCCCAGTGTGATCAGGGCCCCAGTGTGAACAGTGCCCCAGTGTGATCAGGGCCCCAGTGTGAACAAGGCCCCAGTGTGAACAAGGCCCCAGTGTGAACAATGCCACAGTGTGAACAGGGCCCCAGTGTGAACAGGGCCCCAGTGTGAATAAGGCCCCAGTGTGAACAGGGCCCCAGTGTGATCAGGGCCCCAGTGTGAACAGGGCCCCAGTGTGAACAGGGCCCCAGTGTGAACAAGGCCCCAGTGTGATCAGGGCCCCAGTGTGAACAAGCCCCAGTGTGATCAGGGCCCCAGTGTGAACAAGGCCCAGTGTGAACAAGGCCCAGTGTGAACATGAGCTAATCTGCTCAGGCCTGAAAGTTGTTGGTCCCGATATTGAGTCCGAAAGGCCATGGATTTCCCAAGCAGGAAGCGAGGGGCTGTTCTTCCAGCTTGTGCTGAGCTTCCCTGGAGCACTGCAGCAAGCCTGAGGCAGAGGTTGGCCAGGGTGGGGGGGTGGGGGGGGGGGGGGGTTACAGTGGCAGGCAACTGGCCACACAAATACTTCTGTATCCCACAGTCTCGAGGAATCTCAATTTCCTGTTCGGCTTAGCGATGGGGATAATTTCCAAATTCCCGTATACACCACCTTCCACTGCGTCAATCAGTACATACCATTGAGGATTCCCCCTTCCCGTTTCCTTTCTGACTCTGCTCCGAAATCCTGGTAAACTTGGAATTCCTGTTCCCTCATCAGTCATTAACATCTGTGCTCCACCATAAACAATCTGCCATCCTGAAGATCAGCTGGTCATGTTTATTTTTTATTTCTCTCACACGTATGTTTTCTGTAGATGACCTAGTCCATGATGCTCATTCCCACACTAACTCCCAGCTCCATCTGGCTCTCTCTATTGAATTCTGACTGAACACAATTCCCGGCTCTGTCCACCGTACCCTCCTTATCCATCCTGATAGCTCCAACCTTGAACAAAATCTAATCACATCATCCATCAATGTTTCCTGGTTATAAAGCCAGTTTCATGCTGCCTGATCACTCTGTGATCTCTCCTAATGCCCTTTGGCGAGTATTCACATCTATCCAGTACAATGGGACTGGGATGACAGAGGTAATCACTGAGGTGGGAGGGGTAATTACTGAGGGGGGAGCACATGGTGAGGGTAATTACTGAGTGGAGAGTACGGGGTGGGTAATTACTGAGGGGGAGAA
>NW_025208921.1:11238-15553 GCF_004010195.1 Chiloscyllium plagiosum | reverse complement strand
ATTCTTTGAATGGAGAAATGCAGCAGGGAGTTTTTAGTGCAGCGGCGATCTATTGGGCGAGTAATCTTTGGAGACTGGAACGTCGCAGCTGCTGTTCGTTAAATTCGATGAATAAAAGCTGGAAAACACACCCAACCTCAGGAACAGAGACAATAACTTTATATTGCTGAAAACTCATTCATTCATGTCCCTTCGAAAGAGAAATCTGCCGACCATAACGAGTCCTGTCAACATTTGACTCCAGACCCACAACAATGTGGTTCCCCCATGAATTCCCTCTGACTCAGTTCAAGGTGAATTAAGAATGAACAACAAATGTTCTTCAGACCAAGGATAGCCACATTCCGTGGGAGAATAAGGAATAATAAAAATACATGAACAATGGGGAAAATGGGAATCGTGTATATATGGACTCGAATTCAACCGATATCTAAACTAAATAGATACAAGGATACCCGCAGCGCCAAGAAGTCAGGGCCATGGGGTGACTGCAGTAAGGGATGCAATTACCTGCTGAGGTGTAAACTCACTTGCTCAGTCACAATGCGCACAGGTCATTCACCACTCCCATATGTGAGAAGTGATCCCTCAGGAGACCAACTGACAGAGTCACCAGGAAGTTTAAGAATGACAGCAGGAGTTCGATTTTGCTGTTATTGAAGCTTTTAATCCCAACCAGCGATGAACCCTGTTTGGATGCCTGTTTCCAGTGGAGTGCCACTGTTTTCTGAGGTAGACCAATGATTTAGACTTAGTTGTAGAAGCCATGATTTGCATGTTTGGTAATGATACAACAATTGGTCGTGTAGTTGACTTTGGTGAAGAATGCCAAGGACTGCAGTGATGCATTTGTCAGGTGGAAAAGTAAAATGCTAAATGGAAATGAATCCAGATCAATGAGTGTTAATGAATTTGGGGAGAAGAAACAATAACAGTGAGTATTCTGTGTGGTGTAGACGGACAAAGAGATCATGGAGTGGACATTCACGATCCCTGAAGATCAATGGACAGGGGAATCAGTTGGACAGAAGAGCGTACTGTAGATGCTGGAGATCAGAATCAAGATTAGAGTGGTGCTGAAGAAACACAGCAGGTCAGGCAGCATCCGAGTTGCAAAAAAAATAATGTTTCAGCAAAAGCCATTCATCAGGACTAAAGCTGGGAACCTCACAGGTGGAGAAAAAAACGGGAGGACTGGGTCTGGGAAGAACTTAGCTGAGAATGCTGTGGGTTGATGGAGGTGGGGTTAAAGGTGATATGTCGGAGAAGAGGGTGGAGCGGCTAGGTGGGAAGGAAGATAGACAGGTGGTACACATCAGTAGGATGGTGCCAAGCTCGAAGGATGGAACTCTCAGAAGGTGGGCGTGGGGAGAGGAGTAATCTGGTGAATACCACATTGGTCCCCTGGGGTTGAAGGGTCCCGAGGTGGAAGATGAGGCATCAGATGATGAGGTAATGACGGTGGAGGAGGCCCAGGACCAGCATGCCCTCGGGAGAGTGGGTGGGGAGGGGTAGTTGATGTGTTTTTTCAAGGGGCGTTGGGTTGAATGTTGCGGGTGCCCTGGAAATGTTCTATGAAGCGCTCTGCGAGAAGATGTCCGGTGGCCCCAATGTAGAAGAGACCATATCGTGAGAAACAGATGCAATAAATGACAAGTGTGGAAGTGCAGATGCACATTTGATAGATGTCGAATGCTCCAATGGAGCTTTGGAAGGATGTGAGGGGGAAGATGTGGGTGCAGGTTTTGCAATTCCTGCGGTGGCAGGGGAATTTGCCAGGAAGGGAGGGTGGGTCATTGGAGGGCGTGGACTTGACGAGGTAGTCGTGGAGGAACAGTCTTTGTGAAAAGTGGATAGTGGTGGGGAAGGAAATTTCTCCCTCGAGGTCAGTGTTACTGACACTTTTTACAAACCCACTGACTCCCATAGCTGTCTGGATTATACCTCCTCCCAGCCCACCTCTTGTGCAAATGTTATCCTGTATTCCCAATTCCTCCACCTCCATCGCATCTGCTCCCAAAGGACCAGTTCCGCCACAGAACACACCAGATGTCCTCCTTCTTTAAAGACAAGAACTTTAGCCACCACCAGTTTAGGGAACAGCTAAATGACTGAGCAAAAGTCTGGTCACCGCATAAATCAACATTTTGTGATGTTTTGTTGCATCTTCCAAACTTTTTCTTATAGTCAGTACAGCTGTTGAGCTTTGAACCTTCTGTCAAAATGCCCAGAAGTCTTACTCCACTGCATCTTGTAGTTGGTGGACTCTGTTGAATTGTGCCTTAGCGGTGAAGAGAATGAATATTGCAGATATTGAAGAAGATACAATCAAGTGACTGCATTGTCGTAAATGGTATCCAGTTCCTTAAATGTTATTGAAGTTACACCCATCTAAGCAAATGGAGAGAGTCGTGTTCCACGTCTCATTTGAAAAGTTGCAAACAATTTAGGATTCACGGTGACACGAGTTGAGTTTATAATCAAAAAATGTCTACCAAAGGACATGTTTTGTTGTCAAAGTGCTTATATAGCCAGTTCATATTCTTTTTTTCCCTCACTACTAGCTCTGTGGACGATTACATGGGGTAGTTTGGTTACAGTAAAGCCATTGAATGTCAGTGGGATGTGATTAGATTCTCATTTGTCAGAGTTATCATTACTGTATTCCATCCTTGTGTGGACCGATCTGATTCCAGTCGCTGTCTGATTTCAAGCTCCATTTCCCATCTGTGCTTGAAATTTCAACCCGTTTCCTCGCATAAATTTCTCTACTTGCCTTAATAATATGTAAGGACGCTGCGGGGGACAGCAGAGATTTGCGAGGATGTTGTCAACATTGGATAAACCGGGTCTTCGTGGATTGTTTGGTTAGGTTGGGATTATTCTCCTTGAAACAAAGGAGGTGGAGGGGAGCTCTATTATCACATAATAAAATTTATAAACGTTCAATATTCATGGGATCTTAACAGGGTAGTTACGAGCAGGTAGTTTGCTCTCTGGCATGAGGAGAGCACCAGAGGACATGAAGTCACAATTAGTTATTGCCAATTTAATTCAGAAATGAGGAATAATTTCTTTCCTCAGAGTCCAGTGATTCTGTGGAACCCTTTCCAGAAACTTTTGTTTAGGCTGAGTTATTGTGCATTTTCAAAATGTGCCAGACAGATATTTAACCAGAAAGACGATGAAGCTCTGTCGAATGCTGGAGAATGGAGTTGAGGATTATCAGATCAGCCATGAGTTCGTTGAATGGTGGAGAAGACTCGATGGGCTGATTGGCCGACTTCCAATCCTACATCATTTGGTCGAACGTATTATTCTATTGATAACTTTGGAATTCTGAGGGGATGGGATGAAGTGATAGAAAAGGTTTCTCAAACTTATCAGACAGATCAGGAACAAGGCTGATAAACCCATGAACAAGAAATGTGTTGTGACCTGGAAACAACAAATGGCACTGGGCACACCGCAGATGGGTATGTGCAGAAGTTGTGTTTGCTAAAGAAAATTGGTGGATCTAATGCTGTTGGCAACTTGGTGATCACGCTGGATGATGGATTGCAGTGTGATTCGCACAGTAATAGTTTGTGAAAGAATGAAAGGTTTGTTTCATTGGAGAAGTTTTCTGCAGTTCCAATTCCAATTGACTGTTTGAAATACTGATCAGACCTTTGTGTGGAGTGTTACATCAAAATACTCATTCACAATCCCACTGGATAAACTATTGCTCTCGATCTCTCCTTATTTGTTTCTCTTTCATTCGATGTATATTCATATAAAGTCAAGATGGAAGGAATGGACGAAACAAAAGTCGCACTCCTTTTCATTATCCCAATTCAACTTACAACAGAATCAAATTGGTTTGTTTCGACTTTGATGAGGTATCAGTTTATCTCAAATCTCCGGTGCAATGAAATGCAAGAGCAAGATTCTCCATCTAATGTATACTAAACATGCAAGTCACAAAGGAAAACCACAGCTGCGTTTAATAGAAGTAACAACCAGAGTAGGATTTGTATCCACGTGTGAACAATGAATTACCAACCCGTCGCCATAACCTTGGGGCCATTTCCGCGCATAGCAAAGGAGCTCACATGTGACCCTGCCAAGATTACATATGGTGCTAATAGGGGATGAGAAATTCCTTGAGCGGAATCGAATCCACACCATTATGTTTCTGCTTTCAGAGGAATGATAATATCAGCAAAATCCAAGGAATTGACACCATCCTTGGAAGGAATAGCTGTCCTTGATTCATTCCAAGTCGGAACTGTCTCAGAATAAACCAGCGAACAAGAAATTCCCGTCACATTCA
>NW_025208921.1:8724-11089 GCF_004010195.1 Chiloscyllium plagiosum | reverse complement strand
GTATCATTGAAATGTTTAATATTGTATTCAATTTTGATCCGAATTTATTTCAGCTTAAAGAAAATACTAATGAGAAAAACTGAAAGTTTAACTACAAAGAAAAAGCCAGTTTTGATGTTCAGTTACTTTGGCAGATTTCAGTGGGTATCTAATGAACCCAACATCATGGCGATTGTCCTCCCATCTTTAAGGCATGCAATTAAAGCAGAAAATCGATTCCCAAGCGATGTGTCACTTCCTATTCATTATGGAATATCCTTCCTTGACAATCTATAAAATCTGCTCAGTTCCATTTATAATGTTTAATGTGGAATATTAATGGAAATCTTTCAAAACTCTGAAATTTTTGCTGACTCTTATTCGGCTGCATACGTTTTTGATATTTCTTTACATTTCAATTTATCCAAATTAGACATTTTTTCCTCGCACCTTCCATCCCGCACACCCCACTTTATCACTTTTACCCAGCCACAGGCTGTGTCTCTCTCCTGGTGAAACTCACTGCTTGTCTGTCTCTAAATGTGCCTTCCCAAATATTTTGGAAACGGATTCTCTGAGTGACAGAACTTCTGCTCCCATCATTTCTTTGTCCTACATCAATGGTTTTGAATACCTGACGTTCAGAAATTTAGTAACTTGAAAGAGTGAATTCACCACCTATTTCCTCCCTCCAAACCTCACATACTCTGGAGAACTTCCATTCGGTTTTCCTTGGTTCAGTTCCAAATTTTTCAACACACAAATAAATAAAATCCCATCTCCACTAAACACCGTCAGCATCGTCTCTAATGTCTTAGCAGCCCAGTAAATGCTGGCAGTGTCCTCTCTGATAGAATCACAGATTAGCTACAGTGCAGAAAGTACAATTCACCCAATCGAGTCTATAGGGTCACTCTGAAGAGCATCACAACCAGAGCCAGCCCCCGACTCTCTCCCATATATTTCACCTGAAGAAAGAACAGCCCTCTGGCTTGTGATTTCAAATAAACCTACTGGAATAAAAGAATGCATCGTGTGACTGCTGACCTTATCCACGCATTACCCATGGCTAATTCACTTAACTTAGTGATTTCAATCCCTGGATATGACAGGGCAATTTAACATGGTCAATCCACCTCAACTGCAGATCTAAAATTATAGAACCACACAGCAATTATATCATAACAGTGAACACCATCTGCATCATGTTTAATAGCTTTATACACTGGTAACTCAGCCTAGTAAAAGCAAGCTGCGCCCATCAACCATAATTCAATGCATCCAAACGCGATTCTGCACTGTACAACCTCATTCGTGCTACAGGAAATGTTTCTGCACTCAGATCTGAATGGGTTTACCTTGTTTTCTTCCTCAGGTTCCTGCTTTAAGCAAACATTTCAGTCAGAAACAAATCGATGAAATGGTTTTCATTCCAGCACCGATACAATGTGCAGTTTGCAAAAGTTACGTGTTTGTACTTTCACTGACACTCTCTCTCCCCCGGAGCTTTAGTCCTCCCCCAGCTGATTCTGACAGCAGTGTCCTTGCTGTGACATATCCAATCGAGAATGGAAGACCAGGCATTAATAACCTTCACTGGGGAACAGAGCCACAGGTTTAAAACTTTTACGATGCCCCCAGCGGAGAATTGAGCCCTGTGACAGGCGGGGACACTAACCACGATACTGTGGAGGACAACAATGTCGAAGGAGGCCCTTCAGCCTGTTGTGGCCGCACTTTCAAATACAACTGCTTAACGACCTGAATCAAGTTTTCAATCATTCAGCCCATAGCCTTATATGTCTTGGCATCACAAAGTCTCGACTGAATTTTTTTTCAGGTGTAAAGGGTTTCCGCCTCTCTGATGCTTTGTGCACATCTACTCAAACCTTTCTGCCTTTTCCCGACATCTCTTGGCCCGGTATTCGATCCCTCCATCAACAGGATGCGCTTCTTTCAGTCGATCTGAGCCGTATCCCTGATTGTTTTGTACATCTCAGTCATGTCTTCCTCAGTCTCCGCTGCTCGGCGACAAACAACCGCAGTCTGTCCACATAACTGAAACTATTCAGCCAGACAATACCCCAGTGAATCTCTCCTGCACTGTTCCCAGTGCGATCACATCCATGCTATAATGTGAATTGTAGAACTCCACACAGTACTCGAGCTAGAGCCAAATAAAGTTTTCTTTTTTTCTGTTACTGTATGAGGGCATCGCTGGCTCGGCAGCATATTTTGCTATCTCTAAGTACACAGCCGGCAGCTGATTCTCAACTATATTGCAGTGAGTCTCGAGTCATATGGAGGCCCGATCAGATAAGAAAGGCAGTTTCCTTCCGAAAAGGACGTCAGTGAAACTGATGGTTTTATTTTTTTTTCAACAATT
>NW_025208921.1:4907-8607 GCF_004010195.1 Chiloscyllium plagiosum | reverse complement strand
GAGTCAGTGTTTGATTCTGCAGTGCCTTAATGAAATAGGATATGACTCCACAGCCACATGATGAAAGAGCAGCGCTCCGAAAGCTAGTGCTTCAATTAAACATGTAAGACTATAACCTGGGGTGTTATGTATTATTAACTTTGTACACGATAGTCCAACACTGGCATCCCCAAATTAATGAAATGGGGATGTTTAACGGAAAATCGGGTTAATGATCGTAGGAGGGAAGAAATCTCTGAGAACGGGTGGATTTGAATGCTGACATATGAAACACAGAGTTATGAGTGAGCAGAATTTGAAGGAAAAATATCATTGCCTTGGACAAAATTACCATCTTAAAACAACTTATACCTTCGTGTGCTTCACAAAAACTGGGGCGGATAGAGAAACTACTGCCGTAACTCAGATTCGAACCGAGGTTGCTGCGGCCACATCGCAGAGTACGAACCACTAAAGGATCGCAGCATCCCATATATCAGCACGCTACTAGGGCGCTATAAGTACAGTAGCATAGACAATGTTAGGCAGAGTACCGAACACAATATCAGTGCTTAACGAACAGTGGCAGATATGTGAGAACTCAGAGTGGGCTGACCGTTTAACATCGGTGCCCACAGAGGCTGTGGTGATTCCATCGTTAATATGCTGAAGGCTGAGATAAATAGATTTCTCCAAAACATCAAAGACTCCGGGGACAGTGCAGGTTTTGTTGAAATGTATGCTCCAATCGCAATGCAGCTTAACATCGGCTCCTTCAACAGCTCCCCCCACACAAGGCAGTAACCACTGCTGCCACAGAGTCCCAGTTCCCAGCCCCAGAATCAGAGGAACTGAGTGGCGCAGTCACAAAGATCCAACTGGAAATCGGGATGGGAATGAGGTCGCACAGACACTCGATGGCTCCAGTGATACAACCGGAGAATGCACGGTACTTCTATGACGGTTTAGGGGGGTATGCAGTTCCGTGGTTGCGAATGCTCCTGGTCAAAGGCGGGACTGAAGGGAAATTTGTTCCCGTTTATAATGACAGCGATCCACACAGCATCTTGCTGAGACAACTGAATGCCACAACTGGAGTGATGGCGGCTGGTTTGAAGTTTGATTTTCCTTCACCATCACCCACTTCCCTGGAATGAATTGTTTTCACCATTTTTATTTCAAATTGTTTAATATTTTCCTGCAGTCTGCGGCTTTCTTCCTCATGGTTAATTGCATGACTAACTGTTGTATAATCTGCACACTGCTAAATCACCGCCACTACAAGTAAATATGAATCATTGATCTATATGAGAAAGCAGTGGAACACACAGCAGACATGCTGCATAGGTTTGCAGGCGACATCAGAATTGTAGACAATGAGAAAGATTGCATAAGATTCAAAAGGATATTAATCCAATGAGTCGTTGGACTGAAAAATGTAACATGGAGTTCAATCTGGATAAATCGTATTGCATTTTGGTACAACAAAAAGAGTAGAGCTTTGCATAGTGTTGGAGAACACGGAAGCTAGGGATGCAGGAACATAATTCTTTGTAGTTTTCATCACCTACAGACAAGGTGTTCAAAGGTATTTAACATACTCCCCTTCATTGCTCAGTCCTTTGCGTATAGCAGTCGGGACGTTATGTTGAAGGTTTGCAGGACATTGATGAGGCCTCTTCTGGAATATTATGTCCAGTTCCGGTCGCCCAGTTGTAGGAATGATATTATTCAGCTGGAGCAGGTTCAGAAAAGGTATACACGCATGTTGCCGTGTGTGGTTTGATTGAGTTATAATGAAAGGCTGGATAGGCTGAGACTATATTCAGATTTGATATTGGGGTGCTGGAAAATCACAACAGGTAAGGCAGCATGCGAGGAGCAGGGGAATCATTTTTTCACGCAAGTGTCCTTCATCAGGCTCTTCACTGAAACGTCGATTCTCCAGCTCCTCAAATGCTGTCTGACCTGCTGTGCTTTCCCAGCACAACACTATCGACTCTGATCCCTCATCTACAGTTCTGACTTTCTCCTAGTTGAGACTGTTTTCACTCTAGGTTAGGGGTTTGAGCGGCGACCTGACAGAAATTTATGAATTCTTGAGAGGCAAGTTAGAGTTAACGATAGCTGCCTTTTCCCAGGAGGAGGATTTCAAGACGAGAGGGCACATGCTTAAGATGAAAAGAGAGAGAGAGTTAAAAAAGACATGTGAGGCTTTTTTTAAGAGAAGGTGTTTTACACGTGCAATTAACTTGCTGAGGAAGTGATGGATGAGGGTACATTTGCAACATTTAAAGAACAATTCGATCCAAACATGAATGGGAAAGTGGGATTGTAAAAATAAATTTATTCATGCCTAGTACATCAGTTATTTCCCAGAGGACAGTTAAGAGTCAAGAACAATATTATCCATCTGGAGTCTCCTGTGGGACAGAGCAGATGAATATGACAGTTTGCTTCCCGAACTGGCATGAGTGAATCAGATGGGAGTTTCCACACAACTGATTCAGGTCATCACGAGACTCTGCAATTCCAGGTGCTTATTGAATTCAAACTCCACTATCTGTCATGCCAGGACCTGAACACTTTGTCCCCAAAATATTACTTGGATTTTTGGATATAAAGCTGCAAGGGCATTATAACCACTCAGCGGGTACAGCAGGAGACAGATGGGACTAGATTAGTTTGGCAGTACGTTCAGCATGGATTGGTTGCACTGATGGGCCTGATTTCATTCTGTATGACTCTATGATTGACGCTATGGAACAAATAGCTCGTTGGGATTAACTGCAGCATTAACAGCATAATCGAACACCTGATGGGATATGTAATCCTGCTGGAGTCTCCGGAGATTGTTTTGCTCAGTGATCCCTTCCCACACACGGGACTGTTCAACGGCTTGTCCCCAGTGTTACTGATTAAATGAGTTTCCATTTCTGTGGTTAATTGAAACTCTTCCTGCAGTTCCCACATTGCCCTGTTTTCTCTGTGGTATCGGTGTCCTTTTTACAACCCAGGGTGAACGATCCTTTCAAATTGTGGCCACACAAATACAAATCCTGTTTTCCATGTTGTTAATGTGTTTTCATTCTTTCTCATTCACCCACAGGGTGTGATTATCACTGGTCTGGATAACATTTATTCTTCGCCCCTTGTTCGTTGCTGCCTGGCTACGCCACACACCCGGGTGCGATCCCAGCCTCGGGTCTCTGTCTGTGGGCAGTTTGCACATTCTCTGTGTGTTTGCGTTTTTATTTCTCCTTCTGACCAAAGATGTGCCAGTTACAAGGATCAACAATGGGAAATGCATGTTTATGGGATAGGGAATACCGTGGGTCCTGGTGGGATGCGTTTCGGATGGACCGTCTGGACTGGAAGGGCCGACTACCCTGCTTCCCCAAACGATGGGCATTCTTAAATTAAGGGTCAGCTCATGTTTTTTTCTGGCCCTGGAGTCTCTCGTAGGCAGGACTGGGTGAAGATTCTGCATAAGGGGCATGAATGAATGGGATTGCAGGAAATTAAAGTTATTATCTCTGTTCCTGAGGTCAGGCTTGCATTCGGGGTTTTATTCGTCGAACTTAAACATCACCGTTTCCGTGTCCCAGCCCCAAAGGACAACCAGTTCAAAATATCACCCCAACACCACCTTCTCCAGGTATCAGTCTTGACTGTGTGGAAGAAACTGATTCTGAGCTGATGCAAGCAAAAGCAGCTTCCA
>NW_025208921.1:0-4837 GCF_004010195.1 Chiloscyllium plagiosum | reverse complement strand
AGGAATTTCTTGCGCCTCTATACCATCATAGAAGGACCCCACTGTCACCTATTGCATCACTGGAGCCAGAGAGTAATATCGCGCACTCATCCCATCCCCATTTCCGGTTGGATCTGGGAGGCTGTGCCGCAGTTTCTCTGAATCCGAGGCTGTGAACTGGGATTATGTGTGATTATCTGCAACACTGGTTATTGCCTTGAGGAAGCTGGTGAAGTCGCCGATGTTAAGCTAAAATGCTACTGAAACATACATTTCAACAATATCCTGTACTGTCCCCCGAGTCTTTGATATTTTGGCGAAATCTATCAATCTCAGTTTTCAACATTCTCATTCAAGGATCTCCACAGCCTCTGAAGACATCGAATTTAAAGATTCAACTCATTCTCAGTTCCCACATGCCTGTCATGTTCGCTGAGTACTGATATTGTACATTTGCTGTTTTTCCTATCATTTCCTCTGCTAGTACACTTACTGCTGCTTGCAAGCATCCTGTTCTGTTGTTGCTGTGATCGTGGTAATCTGTATTTTGCATTGTGACGACAGCAACCTCGGTTCGAAACCATACACGGCACTAAGTTTTCTCTCCGTTGTCCTTATTGTGACACATGGTAAGAAATCAATTGTTTTACCTTCAAATTCCGCTCTCTCACATCTCTGCGTTTCATATATCAGGATTCAAACACACCCGTTGTCGGAGATTTCTCTCCTTCCCACGATCATTAAACCTCCTTTCGGTCTCTCCTCCCATTTCTCTGAGGCAATGCACAATCCATCACTCTTCTTCACATTGATACTGTTCTGTCTGTCCTGCGGTCACTGCTGTTGGGTGAACTTGCCCCAATCCCACCATCGAGACCTCCAAACAAGTCGATCCATTTGAATACCGCAGTTGTGAAATCAATCCCCATGTAGCAGCTTTTACTGACATAGCCCAGAGACAATTGGAGCGTCAGGCTCATGGAAAAGACCCAGGGCAGTTTTGGGAAAAAGAGATTTTATTGGAAACGATCAGCTTTTGTGACTTTCTGCGTTGCTCTCGCTATAATTTCATAGGACTGATAATCCTGAAACCGAGGTAAGAGTCTGGGTACTCGGGCCTGAGTCCCACCATGTCAGATGGTAAAATTTGGATTCAGCAAATATCTGCATTGAAGAATCTAATGACTACTATAGATCCTTTGACAATTGTTGGAAAATAAACATCTGGTTTACTGATGTCATTTCAGGATGGAATATGCTATCCTTACTTGGTCTGGCCTGCATGTGACTTCAGAATCATAGCAATATGGTTGAGTCTCAACTGCCCTCTGGGCAATTCGGAATGGGTAATAAATTCTGCTTCGCCAGAATCGCCCTCATTTAAGACAGAAATTTTAAAACAAATGCTCATTAGGCTCAAGCAAGAGTGTTGTATGCAGTTTTGCAAGTCACATTTCTAGTAGGGATGTGATCACACTGAGAACATTGCAGGAGATATTTACCGGGATACTGTTTGGGACGAAGAGTTTCAGTTGTGAAGAAAGACAGGACAGAGTGGACTGTTTGTCGCATTGCAAAGGAGATATGGAAAAGTCATGAATGAGTTAGGGTATGGACAGATTTGACTGAACGAGTTTCCCATTGATGGAGGGATCGATCAGCAGGGGCCAGAGATTTAAGGAGAAAGGCAGAAAGGTTTGAGAAGATGTGCAAAAAACTTTATCAGCCAGTGGGTGGTTGGAATTTAGAATACACTGCCTGTATTGTTCAGAGCGGCAAAAACCCCTATAACCTGAATAAATATTCAGATGTGAACTTGTGATGCCAAGATATATAAGGCTGTGGGATAAGCATTGAGAAATGCGATTCAGTTCATTCGGCAGTTGTTTTTGACAAGTGTGGCCACAATAGGCTGAAGGGCCTCCTTTGACACTCCTGTCCTCGGTAGTAGAATGGTTAGTGTCCCCGCCTGTCACAGGGCTCAATTCTCCACTGGGAACAGTGTAAATGTTTTAAAACTGTCACTCCATTCCCAAGTTCGGGCATTGATACCTGTCCTTCCATTCTCTATGGTGCATGCCACAGGAAGGACAGTGCTGCCTGAATCAGTGTGGGGAAGGGCTGCAGCTCTGAGGGAGGCAGAGTGTCAGTGACATTACAAACACGTGTCTTCAGCAAACTGCACATTGTATCTGTGTTGGAACGAAAAGCATTTGATAGACTTGTACTGGATTGAAGTGTTTACTGGAAGCTGGACGGTGAGGAAGAAACAGCGTAAAAACATTCAAATATGATTGCAGAAACTTTTCCCTCAGCACGAATGAAATTGTAATGGACAGAGTAGTGTTTCGATACATTGAATTTGGGTTGATTTGTTTTTATGAGGCTGGGTTACCAGGGTATAAAGCCATTAAAAAATGATACAGCAATTGCTCACTATGATGGAAAATTGTGTCAGTTATACGCACTGCTGTTCGCTCAGAGGATTAGGTTGATTGGCAAAGTTAAATTGCTCTCTCGTGTCCAGGTAGTGAATTAACTAAGTTAGGTGAATTAACCATGGGTAACGCGGGGACAAGGTCAGAAGTCACAGGACGACAGGTTATAGTCCAACAGGTTTATTTGAAATCATAAGGGGGAGGGCTCACTCTTCCTCAGGTGAAATATACGGAATAGGGAGGGGAGCTTGGTCTAGGTGAGATGACCTTCAGAGAGTCGACACGGGCTCGATTGACTGAAATGCTCTTTCTACACTGCAGGATTCTGTGATTCTATCGGAGAGGATAATGATGGTGTTTACTGGGGTGTAAAGCCATTAGAGAGGCGAGGTGTACTGAGGATGAGATTTTATTCACTTGTCTTCTTGGAAAATTGAGAACAGTTATCCTTGAACCAAGGAAGATTTAGTGGGGGATTTTCCGGTTATGAAATGTTTGGACAGAGTAAATGGATGGAAAATTCCCTCTTTCAAGTAAGTAAACTTCTCGATGTCAGACATTCAAATCATTTGATAAAGCCTTTGAAGGGCAAAGAAATGATGAGAACAGAACCGCTGTCACTCCGAGAATCTGTTTTTCAAAATATTTGAAAAGGCACATTTGGTGACATACAAGGAAATTTATGTGGATAGGAAAAGGAGTAGGGGTGGGGTGTAGTCGGTCAGAAGTTGCAGGGAAACAATGTCTAATTTGGTTGACTTTAAATGTAAAGACTTTTCGTGAAGATGTGCGGCTGAATAAGATTCGATTCTAAAACTTTAAATTTTGAAAGATTTGGCATAATATTCCACTTCAAGCATTGTAAATGGAACTGAGCGGATTTTTTTCTATTGCGATGGGAAGATATTACATAATGAATAGGAAGTGACCAGTTGCTTGGAGATTGACTTCGTGCTTTAAATATATGCGTTAAAGATGTGAGGACAAGCACCATGATGTTTGGTCCATTTGATTCTCAGTGAAATCTGCCAAAGTAACGAGCAACAAAACTGGACTTTAACCCTCTGCTTTTCGTAGAAGTATTCTCCTTAAGCTGAAATAAAGTCGGAGCAAATTTGAATACAACATTAATCGTTCTAATGGGATAAATCTAATTCACTTGCGATATTACAATGAATATTGTCAGGTTGCAGCAAAATTAAAATGAAACGAACAAACAGCGTTTCTTGCGGTTTAATCTAATTCAGGTTGAGCCATATGAGAAAGGCCGTTGAGCCACAACATCGCCTTTATTACCCTCTCCATGGCTGCTTCTCCACGTGAGAGAAAAAGTCACTGAAGAAATTATGAGTCAAATCAAGGTGAGAATATGACGCAAAAGTCTTGTTCTCTGTTTGATTCTGACACAGTTCTGACTCAGAATGTATCACTGACAGCTATTCATTCTGACGAGCATGGCTAGTTATTGAAATTTGCTGTCATTAAAATTCTGGCGAAAGCTGAAACACATTGGTGTGGATTCGATTCCCCTCTGGAAACTTCTCATCCATGGCTTTCACTGCATGTAACCTGATGAGGTCACATGCCACCGCTCTACAAAATGTGCTGAGGAGACCGAGCGATTATGGTGGTTGGTTATTATACTGTTGTTCTCCACATTCACGGATCCGAGTCACACTTTAGTTGCTAACTTCACAAACCGCTCCAGCAGTTTTTCTTTGCACCTCACACTCTGGTATACACTGGATCGTGAATCTTGTTCTTGCCCTTTACTGCACGGGAGATTTACGAGCAATACACACCACATTAAAGTCGAAATGAAGAGCGAGAGCAGTCATTCTATTCAATTATACATTAAATTGGTGTAATGAGAAAGAATGCATTTTTTCTTTCCGCACCACGTTCCATCTTGTCTTTCTATGAAGTTACATCGAAAGAAAGAGAAACAGATAACAAGAGATCGGGAGCACAGGTTTATCCAGTGGGGTTGTTCATGAGTATTTTAACCAAACATTTCACACAGTTATCTGGTCAGTATTTCAAACAGTCACTCGGAATTGGAACCGCAGAAAACTTCTCCAATGAAATGAACCTTTCATTCTTCCACAAATTTCTGATATGTGTGAACCATACAACGATCCATCATCCAGCGAGATCTGTGACTTGCCAACTGTATAAGATCCACCAACTTTCTTCAGCAATCACAGATTCAGTACACAGCCAACTGTACTGTGCCCAGTGTCATTTGTTGCACCCAGGCCACAGCACATTTCTTCTTCCTGAGTGTATGAGGCTTGTTCCTGATCTGTCTGATCGGTTTCATAAACGTTTCCTATCCCTTCAGCCCATCCCCACATAATTCTGAACGTATGAATAAAATAAGGCGTAAGACCAAATGTTAAACAAAGTGGAAGTATGCC
>NW_025208920.1:0-15548 GCF_004010195.1 Chiloscyllium plagiosum | reverse complement strand
TTGTCCGTAGTGTTAGGTAAGGGGTAAATGTAGAGTTATGAGTGGGTTGCACTTCGACGGGTCGGTGTGGACTTGTTGGGCTGAAGGGCCTGTTTCCACACTGTAAAGTAATCTAATCTAAGTAATCCAGGGAAAACAGCCCCAGCCTATTTCAGACTCTCACTACAGCTCAAATCCTCCACCCTGGCAATATCTTCGTAAGTATTTTCTGAACCCTTTCAAGATTCACAACATTCTTCGTTTGGAAGGAGACGAGAATTGCACGTGGCCTAACCAATGCCCTGTACAGTCACAACATGACCTCCTAATTCCGATACTCAATCATCTGACCAATAAAGGAAAGAAGGCCAAATGCCTTCTTCACTATCCTATCTGCCTGCAATTCTACTTACAAAGAACTATGAACCTGCACTCCAATGTCTCTTTGTTCAGCAACACACCCTTACCATTAAGTGGATATGTCCTGCTCTGATTTGCTTTTCCAAAATGCAGCACCTCGCATTTATCTAAAGTAAACTCCAACTGCCACTTCTCAGCCCATTCACCCATCTGATCAAGATCCCATTGTACTCTGAGGTAAACTTCTTCACTGTCCACTGCACCTCCAATTTTGTTGTCACTTGCAAACTTACTAACTATACCTCATATGTTTGCATCCAAATCATTTATATAAATGATGAAAAGCAGTGGACTCAACACCGATCCTTGGAGCACATTACTGGACATAGACCTCCAGTCTGAAAAGCAACATTACACCACCATCTCTTGCCTTTGAGCCAATTCAAATGGCTAATTCTCCCTGTATTCCATATGATCTCAGCTTGCTAACCAGTATCCCATGGGAAACCTTGTCAAACACCTTACAGAAGTCCATACAGATCCCGTTCACCGCTCTGCCTTCATCAATCTTCTTTGTTACTTCTTCAAAAAAATCAGTCAAGTTCGTGTGACATGATTTCCCACACACAAAACCATTGCTACTTTAAAATTAATCAAACTTTGGTCACTGGCCCCAAAGTCTTCCCCCACTGACACCTGAGTAACCCGACCTCAGTCTGTTACCATTGTGATAGGCTGCTTCATTGCTGTGAATTTGAATTAAAATGAGAAAAACCTGGACTGACTGGACGCTGCTCCTCCATAAGGTAGCTAGTGGGGCAGGATCACAGGACACCGAATTTATAGTAAATTCTGTGTTCCATAACCTTGCCCCACTAACTACCCAATGAAGCTCTCGAAAGCTAGTGTACTTCCAAATAAACCAGTTGGACTACAACCAGGTGTTGTGTGATTTTAACTTTGGCCAGTGCAACACTGACACATCTATGTCCTCATAGAATCCCTACAGTGCGGAAACAGGCCATTCGGCCCAATAAGTACACACCAAATGAATTTGATTGATTCACTCATTGATTAGAGTGAAGGGATATTTCAGCGCCTTCTTCAGTTGCTGCCTGAACTTTGTCAGGGTAAAGGCAAAATTGCCATGCAGCAACTGAGAAACTGCATCATGAATCCCAATTCCAGCACAATTCATGTTGATACGTAGACCAATGGCCCATCACAAACATTTGTCTCCATATTGAATACATTGTTAACACTAACTGTAACAAGATGGATTTACTTCAGCTTTGCATTTCGGTGTCCCTGTGAGACTCTCCACTGGTCTCCTCCGGGCTCTGCTGGTCAGTAACATGTGTCTGATGATGAAAACATTGAGCAGCAGAATCAATGGAAATAGGAAATTCGGGTTAGAATGTGGTGGAGGAACTCAATTATGATCCAGACTCAAGAGTAAGAAACACCGATTGTTACATCATAATGCCAGGGGGTGTTATCCAGCCAATACCGAGCTGGGAACATAAAATACCAGAAGATGTCCTTTAAACAGCTTAGCACAGTCGCTGTTCCCAGAGCAGTTTTCTAACTGCAATATTTAAATTATGCTTCTGGCAACAAATGGCCACAAATCAATCGAAGGTGAATGTGATGGCAAACCAGACAGGACCGTCCGACCCGATATAAAGCATTACAGCATAGATATTACACATGGGGACGCCCTATAGGAAACTGTGGTGTTTTCAATAAACAATCAGAATGTGTCTCAGGATAAGGTTGAGGATAACGACCAGTCGACCTGCCACTACCATGGCCACCAAGTAATGTGTATCACATCGAGACAATCTACATTCTTTATCAAGCAGCATGAATATCATCACTACATTATATATGAGGAAGGCAAGCAAACAAATTATACATTAATTTGGAGGTAAGGTTACAGTACCTTAATGGTTAGTACTGCTGCCTCACAGCGCCAGGAGCATGGGCTTCATTCCAGGCTGGGTCAACAGTCTGTGTGGAGTATGCACATTCTCCTTGTGTCTGCATTGGTTTCTACTCTGTAGTCCAGCCCAAGAATGTGCAGGTTAGATGATTGACCATGGTACATTTGCACAAGAGTGACCAGGATTATGCAAGGTATTTAGATTAGCGCTGGGAAATGCAGGGATCGGGTGGGGGTGTTGGGCCTGAGGTCAGTGCAGACGCGAGGGGCAACATGGCATCTTGTGCACTGTAAGGATTCTATTCTGTAATTCTATGCCTCACAGCACTCTGAGAAAAGGAGAAAAATCTCTTCATCTCTGTAACCAATCAAAGTTGCCTTATTTAAGACTTAAAAAATCAAGTGTCCTCCAGCTCTTGTCTCAATTTTAATGGTTCTTGGAAGGAGTCACCCATGAAGGAAGCGTTGCTGCAGCTGTTCCCAGTTTTACTGAGATCACAGCTGGAGGACTATATGGGGCTTTTTTTAATCTCTTTACCTCGGAAAGAATTTAATTACATGAGAAGGTGTTTGGACACAGCTCACTCAGTTGACTCCTGGGATGACGAGTTCATCCCATGTGGAAATGTTGCGCAGTTTGGATGGATACGTTTGAAGTTCAGCAGAAATAGGCATGATCATGTTGAGACATAACTGACCCTGAGGGGAATTGACAGGGTAGATGCTGAGAGGATGGATCCCCACGTGCGGGTGTGTCGAACTAGGGGAACTGGATAATATTTGTAAATGTGGCCTCTTCCATTTCAGACTGAGATAATGATGTATCTGATAATGTGTTGCCCAGTGAGCAGTGAAGGCTGAATTTGATAGATATTTGATCAACTAGACAGCCAGTGCTTATGTAGGCGAGGTTTGAGGGGGTTGAATGGTCTACGTCTGTTCTTATTTGTTGTGCATCATGTCATAAGTAGGAGGTGATTTGGTGCAAAGACAGTCACTTTAAATGTAAGGGTGCTCCCATTTCAGATTGAGGTGCGGACGCTCCTTTGTCCTGAGGGATGTGCTAACTGTGGCATTGTCATCTGCAGGGAGCAGTGAAGATATTCAAGGCTGAGCTCAGTAGCTCCTTGATGGCCAAGGATGCCCATGTTTATTGGGAACAGAGATGGACAGGGAGTTCAGCCACAGTCAGGTTAGCTCTGATCTGTCTGAATGGTGCATCAGAGACTGAATGGCCAACTGGTGCTCCTAACTCCAGTGTAATGTCACACAACACGTCTCTGACAGAATTCCTCAAGGCTATTACTGAGGCACAGGAATAAACCATTCAGCCCCTCTAAAGAGTTGCATAGGAACTTACATTCAACACTGAGAACGTACTGCACAGTGTCCCAAGGAGGTGATGTAACTCTTTTAAACAACTCCTCCTCATCTGAACAGATTCTGTGTATGCATAGGGCTTGTCCATAAGGGCTGGCTGTTTTAATATGTTTTGGGTGGAAGATGGAGAAGTGTAGCATTGTGAGGTTATCTGTGGGTTTGCGGTAGAGTAAGGTGCCCATCCTTGATGGAGATACATGTGTCCAAAATGAGACAGTAGAGAGTAGTCCATTGTGAGTTTGATGGTGGGATAAAACTTGTTGATATCTCTGTGTAGTTTTATCGGTGACTCCTCGCCATGGGTCCAGAGGAAGAAAATGTCGTTGATGTACCTGGTGTATAGTGTTGGTTGGAGGTCCTGCGTAGAGAAGAAACCTTGTTCAGACATGTGCCTAAAGATGTTGGCATATTGGGGTGCAAGTTTGATCCCCGTGGTTGAACCGTGTGTCTGGATGAAGAACCTGTTGTCAAAGGTGAAGACATTGTAATTGAGGATAAAGCAGATGACTTGTAGGACGGTGCTCGGAAATTGGCAGTTGTTGCTCGTGTTTAAAGAACTATCAAACCTCAAACAGGTGAAGGTGTAAATGTAGGGGAATGTGTCGGTGTGGATTTCTTGGGGCGAAGGGCCTGCTTCCATTCTGAAATTAATCAAATCTAATCTAAACAGGAAACAGAGGAATCAGAGAGTAATGAATAAAGAACAGTACAGCACAGGAACAGGCCCTTCGGCCCACTAAGACTGTGCTCACACTTGATGCCTTTCCAAATGAAATACCTTTTATCTTTCCATGGTCCATATCCCTTGATTCCCTACCTATTCAAGAAATTGCTATTGTATCTACCTCCACCATTACCTTTCAGAAGTACATTTCAGGTACTTATATCCATCGGTGTAAAAAAGCTGTCTCACATCTCCTTTAAACTTTCCCTTCTTACCTTAAAACTATGTCCCTTTGTAATTGAGATTAGTATCCTGGGAAAAAGGCTCTGACTATCCAAAGTAATAGCTCTGATTGCAAGTGTATTAGCACAATCCCACTGACTGTGCCGGAAGTCAGCACTTTTTGGGGAGAACACTCAACATTTCTGGTCAAAGTTTGTGAGAAGATTTGTAGCTCGGGTGCTCGTTGTTGTGGTTCTGTTCGCCGAGCTGGGAATTTGTGTTGCAGAGGTTTCGTCCCCTGTCGAGGTGACATCCTCAGTGCTTGGGGGCCTCCTGTGAAGCGCTTCTGTGATCTTTCCTCCTGCATTTATAATGGTTTGTCTCTGCCGCTTCCGGTTGTCAGTATAACTACTGTTATAGGACAAGCCAAACAGAGAACAGCCAGGGAATTCCTAGAGGCATGGCACTCATCCACAGATTCAATCAATAAGCACATCAACCTGGACCCAATATACCGGTCACTGCAACGGACAGCTGGAACTGACAACCGGAAGCGGCAGATACAAATCACTATAAATGCCGGAGGAAACATCACAGAAGCGCTTCACAGGAGGCTCCCAAGCACTGAGGATGTCACCTAGGCAGGGGACGAAACGTCTGCAACACAAATTCTCAGCTCAGCGAACAGAACCATTTCTGGTCAAATTATTTGTGGCAGGAAGAGAATAGGAACAGTTGAATCTGGATATAACAAAGGTGCAGATGATGGTTTATTCAGCAGCTAGACTGAGACAAAATGGTAGACCTGAGATATTGCAGGGTTGATAATGAACAGGATTGGTGCTGGAGAGAATATGTAAATAGATATCAGCTTAGAGCCGAAGTACATGTTGGAGTTATACGCAGTTTGATTCCACTTCAGATATTGGCATTAAAATTGATTGGATAGGAATGGAGTTTGTGGACAGAAGTCATGGCAACAGCTTCATTGTTTTCAGTATTTAAATTATGGGGACAGTAAGTTAGTTCAACGAAGTTTATTGAATTCATAGTCAGATAGAAAGACTTACCAGGAATAATAGTGAGGATAGGATAGAAATCAGCTTGAACCAGCCAAAGCACTCTTAAGATCCACCCAATCTTGAGGAAGATTGTAAAGGTCCAAATATAAACCCCTGGTCAGTTTTGGAACATTCCAATCTATTGTTCACATATTCTGTTCCATTGTTGGAACACTCTCGTGCATTGTTCTCAGACTTTAATCTCTTCTCTCCCTCACTCTTGAACTGTTGATCCTGGTTAATGGTGAAAGTGAAGATCATACTGATACTATGTGATAATATTGTAAGAGCCCCTTATTAATAGGAAGTAAACCTTTTAGTGATATAATTTGATACATGGAGACTGACATTACCTACAATCACTGGACGAGCAGGTTCACTTAACCCCATTCAAACCAATTTGTTTTATACCATGGTAAATTAATACATTTGCTCAGTCTGGATGGGATGTCTGAGTGTTTCTGAGGAATGGACACAACAGCAAAATGATTGATCTTAAATATTTAATGCTCCATAGATATGGAAGTGTGGTCAGAGGACTGAAGAGTTTTCAATTACCATCTGTTTTCATAAAAGAAGAGACAAACCCTGTAATAAAGAATCGCCAATATAATATAATTAAAATATTGAGGACACTTCCAGAGTCTACCATTTGTGGAGAATAATTTGTTCCTCAGAAACATTGGATTTACAAGAAGCAACTAGAATAGAGATGCAAATGGAGAACACATGTATAGACAAGAAAGGTCAGTTTATTAAGCTAGCATCAGAGCAGATCAATGCAGATGGTGCTGTAGATTTTCTCAACTAAAATACAATCAAGGGTCGTTGTCGTGGAAATTAAATCTACTCAACTACTAGCAGGAGCAAAGAAAGGATCTTTATTTTGAATCCTGCAGGATTGACTCACTACACTAAGCCAGATGCCTTAATGCAAAGAGCACTGAAACATTGTACAGATGCTTGCCATATAGTGTTCCTTATCACACTCTCAAGGGCAATTCCCTGGTCTTTCAAACATAATAGATCTTCAGCCTTCGCTAAGTTCGACTATCGCAAATTCAAGTAGAAGGTTTACAGAATTCACACAGAGTTAAGCTGACTGCAACCCTTCATCAAAACATCGTTTACAAAGCTCAGTACAGCATTGAATTAAAGAAAAGCATTGTCTTTAAATCTCAAAGTAAATGGATCATTAATTTCACAGTAAATGAATATTCTTCCATTACATTTTCCCCCTTTTTGTTATTTTATGACAACAAGGCCAATTACAGCAATAACTACAAAGAAATACAGAGCCGTAATAGCTATACATCAAAAAATGTTTAGGAAACACCAAGCCTTTCCTCAGATGCCACCTACCTGAAACACATCTTTGTGGTGGTATCTTCACTTGCTCTGGTGTGCCCTGTGCACAGCCCATGTGTGAGCTGCGGCAACCCCATATTCGTATGAGGCTTCTAGTCACTCCTTGCACTTAATTGGTTCTGGTACTGTCCGATGTCTCCTCAGGCCCAGCTACGCGCTTTTAATGGCTGTCGTGTACCCACGTGGCTCTTTCTTTGATCTTAACTGCTGTCTGTGTTGTGAGGAGTACTTGAAACGCTCCAAGCCACCTCTTTGCCTTCTAGTTATTCCTCCTGAAGTCATTCACCACTATCCAGTCTCCGGGTTTAGATCATGCAGCTTCCCTCCTGCTGGTTGGGGTAGTGCTGCTGTTACTTGAATTTGTATTTGAGATAAAAGTGTAGAGAGTTTTATACAGTAACACGACATGTCTTCCTCACAGTGGCCTGTTATCTGTCTTACCTTAGGTCTTGGGCCAATTCCTGTATTGGGCGGTCTACCAAACAAAATCTCAAACGGGCTAAGATTAGCTCTTCCTCTCCTCCTCGATCTCATATACATTAGCACAATCGGGAGTGCCTTTGTCCATGTCACCCCTAGTTCCTCACAATATTTTGCCAATATCTTTTTTAGAGTAGCATTTTCTCTTTCCACTGCCCCAAATCTCGCTGGGTGGTAGGCACAGTGTTGTCTCATGTTTATTCTCAAGTAATCACTGATCTGCTGTAAGACATTATTGACAAATAGTGTCCCATTGTCACTACTGATCATTTCAGGGATGCCCCATCTCGGAATTATCTCAGTTAGCAAAGCCTTGGCTACGGCACTGGCACCCTGTTTAGACGTGCGGAACGCTTCCACCCATTTGGAAAACATGTCAACTATTACCAGACAATACCTTTTCCCTTCGCTGGGCTTTAGTTCAATGAAATACATCTGCAAATTTTCAAAAGGGTTTTGGAGTTGGGGGTGCGCTGTCTGACTCATTTGTATTCCCCTACACACATTATTAGTGGCACAGATAACACAACGCTCACAATAGTTCTGGGATTAATAAGTAAATCCCTTACTGTACCAGTGTGCTAAAATACTGTCGTACGTCCTCCTTTTGACACATGGTCCTTACCGTGTGTCAGTTTGGCATAGAATGGAAATAATGATAGAGGTAGACAGGGTTTACCATTGGGACCACACCATACTCCTTCCCCCACACTGCATTCTACTTTCGTCCACTCGCGCTTTTCTTCTGGTGTGGCCTGTGACTGTAGCTCCCGTACATCTGCTGTTGGGATACAATTATTTTATCATGCACATGTCAATCTGCTCACTTGGCGGCTGCTGGGCTGCTGTTTTTCTGCGGAGTCTGCCCTTGCACTGCCTTGGGAAATACGATCAATATTTTTTTGTGTGGGGTTCACACTTACACACAGCAATTGATTTCGGCAACAGGACCGTTCCAGGAGGTCGCGGTATGTGATGGGCTTTCCGGTGGAGTTGAAGAAGCCCCTGTGTTTCCATAGGGTTCCAAAATCATGTACAACCCCAAAGGCATATCTGCTGTCGTTGTAAATGTTCACTGTCCTTCCCTCAGCCAATGTACAGGCCTCAGTCAAAGCAATCAGCTCCGCTGCTTGCGCTGACAGATGAGAAGGGAGTGACCCCACTTTGACTACCTCGTAGATAGTCACTGCAGCATACCCTAAACAATGCTGGCCTGCCTCCTTGCACCTGAATGCTGACCCATCCACAAAGAACTCCATATTGGGATTATGGCATGGTGCATCCTGAAATCTGGTCTGGGGCTGCAAATCTGCTTAGTTACAGCAACACAGTCGTGTGGGTCTCCATCTCCTTGTGTGGGGAGAAGGCGAGCAGGCTTAAGGGCGTTACATCGCTTTATTGTAATGTTAGGCTTCTCCAATAACACAGTATTGTATCGGAGCCAACATGCTGCTGGCATGTGTGCTGTCCTTTGCTCGGAAAGCAGTCAGGATACTGCATGTGGGACCAGTTAATTCACCAATGCCGACTATATCCCTGGATGCAAACAACAGCCGTTTCAGCTGCAGCCACAGCTCACAGGTTCTTAAACAATCCTGCTGCTACGGGGTCTAGTGTAGCTGAAAAATATGCTACCGACCACAATCTTCCCCCATGATCCCCCAACAACACAGATGTCATGCAGCCACGCTTCTCATCTACCGTTTGTACAAACGGCTTATTTGGGTTCGGAATCCCCAGTGTAGGTATAATTTGGAGCGCCCTTTTTAATTCAGCAAAGGCACTCTCGGCCTCTGGGGTCCACTGCAATGGACTCTGGTTCTGCAACCCTTTGCCATGGGCTATGTTACTTAGGGGAGCCTCAAGAGTTGCGTAATGTGTGATAAACATCCTACAGTAGGAGTACGTACCCAAAAAGGATAGCAATTGTCTCTTCGTGTGAGGCTTTGGAATTTGCTACATTGCTTGAACTCTGTCTTGACCAATAGCCTTCCCTTGTTCAGATATTTGGTGACCTAAGAACTTCACCTTTTGTTGCACAAATTGTAACTTTGTGAGACTGGCTTTGTGCCCTTGTCGCGCTAGATGGCAGAGCAACGCAAGGATCTCCTTCCACATTGTTCCTTTGTTGGTGCCGCTATCAAGCAATCATCTACATTCTGCACAAGCACTGACCCCGGGGTTTGAACAAGAGTCTCAAGGCTCCTGCACAGAATCCCATTATATATGGTGGGAGGCTCACAGTAACCTCACGTGAAGTTATATGATTTCCCTTTGACTGAAAAAGTGAACCCGAATTGACTATCTGGGTGTACCAGTAGAGTAAAGAAGGCATTTGCTAAATCCACAACAGGGAACCATTTCCTGTCCTGTAGAATTTCAGCCAATATAGTTTAGGGATTGGAAACATTTGGGGCACGTGGAACAACAGCGTTATTGACTGACTGTAGGTGTTGAACAAATCTCCATTCCTCCGGTTCACTGGGAATGTTTGTCTTTTTGACCAGACAAATGGGGGTTCTCACCAGTGAGTTTTCACAGTGGATTATCACTCCATCCATTAGGAGGGATTCAAAGACTGGAGTAATTCCTTTTATGGCCTCGGGTTTTAACGGGTATTGTGCTCTGCAAGGATGATACTCAGACTTCGGGGTTATCCTGATGGGCTCACAGCCCCGTATGAGCCCCACATCATGTTTGCCCTTTGTCCACAACTCAATAGGGACCATTATAATTTTGGGTCCGAGACTTCTATCTTCGGGATACGCCTCCTAAGCTCTTCAGCGCTAGTGGGGGTGACCTGAAGTGTCCTATCTGCCTGAGTTAGCCAATGTAGGTTTTTCTCATATGTCCGCATATCTGCATTGTACCAGACACCCACATCGTCCCTGAAGACCCAACCCTTCGTTCTTTGTGCCTTTAGCACCCATGCTCCCAAACCCTGCCACCTGTCACTGGAAACCTTTGCCAGTGACACGTGAGGAGCGGAGCCTTCAACATCAAAATGATAGGGTCTACCTGCTGTTACAGATACCTTAGATAAGTTCACATTGACTGCACATCTGTGATCACTCCAATAAAATTCGCACAATAACAACTGATCTGGTTTAACCAATGTCCGGAGCCAATCCTTCTCAAATGGTTCATCACAGCCATAACAGTGTATGTGTGCTCTGCAGTGCAGCACATCTCCAGCAAGAAAATCGGTGTTAGTAGGATTAACGTTGTTGCTTGATACCAGGTGAGTGAATCGCTCACTGGACATATCGCTCTCTGGCCTAATCGCCATTCATAGACATACATCAGGTGTCGTAGGTCATATTTTACAACCTGCACTGGTAAATATTCCCTTTGAATTACTTGCAAGCTCATCAGAGTACTGATCAAGTCCAACCCCAGTCTCCCTTGGAGATCCCGAACCATCAGATTTAAAGAACAAGATACCGATAACAAATTGACAACTGGAATGTTTCTCTGTTACTAGTTTTCATAATAGAGGTCCACAAAATCTCTTCTGCACCATGAATCCTGGTGCACTCATTGTGTTCAGAAACCTTTCACTCATCTTTATTTGCGTCGATTGTCTAAACAGGCTTAATTTAAGGACTGAGTATGTTGCCCTTGTATCTACCAAAATGGTCAATGGTGCACCTTCCACATATAACATAGAGGTAGGCAACGAACTATACGCATCGTTGTGATACTGCACATACTGCCTACACCTCACAATCTCAGTGCTAAACATAGAGGTGGGGCATTCTCAGTGCCCGTAAGGCGAGTAGAAGAGATTAGCATAAGCGAGTTTTCATTTCCAAGCATAAAGGAAAGAGGCTTACCTGTAACTTGTGGACTGCCTACCTCCACCTCCGTCTTCCCCTGTCAGTCACCCTGATGTCCAATCTCTAGGGCCGATTGTGGCAGTCTGTGTGGGCACTGTCTCGCCCAGTGGTCCATTGCTCCACAAACAAAACAACCGCCAGATCTACCTCTGCCCGCCCCTCTTCCGGGAACTTTTCCTTTTCCACAACCTCACCTCTACCTCGCTCTCCTCCTGCAGCACCTCTCTCCATTGGCTGCGAGACCATTTGCATCATAGTAAGCTGAGCTTTATGTGCTTGCTGTTCCATCTTTAGTTTCCACATATCCTTCTCTTAGGTGAGCAATTTTTCAGCATGTTTCGCATGTTGTTCTATCAAAATCAGATTTTCTGTGTCCCAGGTAAAACATGAGCCTTTTACCTTTTTCGCTATTTCGTCCTTCATTCCATTGATGAAACTGTTCTTCGGGTGTGCCTCATACGCCCTGACCTCTGCCGCCGTTGTGTCGTCGGGTGGTCACAGTCCACTATGGGCGTTATGGACTTCAGTGAGGCGCGTAAAGTACTGGGGCACTGCCTCATCTTCTCGTTGTTTACACATTGCTATTTTGGTTATATCGCACTGGGAATGTCTCTCTACAGGCGGTTGCCAGCGCTGCAACAAAAGCATCAAAGTCTCCATTCTCTTCCGCTTGTGGGTTGGCTGCTCTAGCATGGACTTTTATGGCTGGCCATTTACACTTGATTTTGGTGACATCGGCATCTACGTTTCCTCCCAGGAGCCGTCTGATCTCATGTGACGTGGGACGAAACTCGGCACAGAATGTTTTCACTTCAGCGGTGAACTTTTATCTCCAAAGTTGCGTGGGTCAGGCAATTGCCCATAGGCACTTTCCAGATCCGTCATTGGAACACAGGATACCCTTCTGCACAGACAACTTCAACCATTGGGGCTTGAAGAACTACCTCGTTAGGTGATCGTACGCCAGTACTCTCACTGTCTGACTCATCATCCATCGTGGAGTGATCGCGGACAGACCCTGGAAGCCTTTCCGACTTGGAGTGGTCGTCCTTCGTTTCGGCTTCTTGCTTCGATCTTTTGCGAGTCTGGCGTGCTATCGGTGATTCAGCAGACCCTGAGGCGGCGGTCGCTGAGTTAGAATCTTCGCCAGATGGATCGCATAGGGTACTGTAGGTCTGGGAGGGCAGTCATCAAGATCAGAATCTGAAACAGACTTAAGACACCGTACAGCTTTGTCAGGTTGTTTTCCACGTCTGCCAGCATGTGTGCTGGTGCTTTACGTGTGCTTAATCTTTCACTTGAGATTTCCTTTCCCTGAAATCAGCCTCATCCTTCCACATATTATAGGCACTGCAATTTACAGGTTCTATTTTTCCCTCCTTTTCTCCTTTTCTATCTCTTCTAACCTCGACCTTAGTATTTCCAATTTCTTTTCCTAAAACTTCCGCCCTCCAGAAAACCACATTCCTTGATCCACAATTCTAACTGCTTTCCTGACTCTGGGCCACAACTGTTTAGCAGACAATGTATTTTTGGTTGGCCATTCCAGGTCCTGTGTGGACCCTCCTTTTGTTTGCTCTTGCTGGAGCCCATTTTTATTGTAACTGGAAAAGTGTTCAGCTCTTTCTCTCTCGCGGTACCATTATCTTTTCTCTTTGACTTGTTTTCTTACCTCCGGAGGACCACTCTCGCTTTGGGCGCATCCGCCTCAATGCCTTGGTTTTGTTAACCAAGAAACCACGTACCCGGTACGTCTTTGGCGAGTCCAACTCAGCCAGTGGTGGTTCAAATTCTAAAACCACACTTATACATGCTGTCTCGTAAACATTCAAGAACTGGCATTCCCCTTACCTTGAGTTTTGCTCAAATACCACGTGAGAGTTTACTGAACCCTGTTCCTGCTTTATTTATTCTCTTAGAATGAATCTCTATCTAGGTCTCCTTAAGTCACGACTCGTACGCCAACCCTATTCGATTCTAACCCCGGCGCTGAGGAGATCCACAGATTTCCAGATATCTTACACAAAGTGGCCAATTCAGCATTCGAGATTGCGTGAAAGACTTTCAAGGCGCTGGCGCCTGGGCCTCTTGGGAATCATCAGAATCTCACCCAGTCTCGGGATCCCAGATGAGCCCCCAAGTTTACTGTCGTGGAAATTAAGTCGATTTGACTCAACTGTTAGCAAGAGCAAAGAAAGGAGGTTTATTTAAATTCCGCAGAACTAACCCGTTACCTTCCGCTAGATGCCTCAATGTAAGGGGTACCTGAGCATAATTCAGATACTCGCCTTATACTGTTTCTTATCATGCTTTCAAGGGCAAAGACTGGGAAAGCTTGACTTGTTATTCTCTCATCCCCTGGTCCAGAACATAACAGTTCTTCAACTTTCGCTGAGTTTGGCTGTCACAAGGTTGAGACAGATGTTCACAAACATAGGCAAACTGGCTGCAGACCTCATTGAAGTACTACTTCCAAGTTACAAAGATCAGCACAGCATTAAATCTTTACAAAAGCATTTCCCTTTACAAATTTCACAGTAAATAGAAAATTTGTTACCCACAGTAAATGCAAAATTTGTTGTTTTCCATTACAATGAACTTCGGATTATTCATGAGGGTGTTATAGAGAGGAGTTTAAGGACACATAGTCTCATCTAAAGTACAGGATCAAGGTAGCTTGGTGACAGTCAGGAGAAATAAAGTGAATAGGCAGACAGTGCAGGGATCTTCTGTGGCCGTTCCCCTCAGCAATATGTTTACCGCTTTGGATGCTGTTGGAGGGACTGCCTACCATGGGGAAAACACAGCGGCCAGCTATATGGCACTAGGCCTGGCTCTGTGAGACAGAAGTGAAGGGGGGAGAATAGGAGAGCGACAGTGATAGGCGATTCAATGGTTAGAGGAACAGACAGGAGATTCTGTTTTTGGAAATGAGGCCCCAGATGGTATATTGACTCCTGGGTGCCAGGCGCAGGGAGATCTTGGATCGAATCTCCAGGATTCTTAAGGGGAGGGAGAGCAGCCAGAATTCTTCGGTCCCACTGGTACCAATGACGCAGGTAGGGAAAGAGAGAAGGACCTGAAATGTGAATTTAGGGCGTTAGGTTGTAAGCTAAAAGGCAGGACGAACATATTAGTAATCTCAGGATTGATAATGGTGCCACGGGATACTGACGCTACAAACGGAGATTTGGTGCAGTTGAACACGTGGCTGCAGTGCCGGTGTAGAAGGGAGGACTTCACGTATCTAGATCATTGGAATACCTTCTGGGGAAGGTAGGGCATGCACAATGAGGATGATTTGCACCTGAAATTGAGGGGCACAAATATTCTGAGTGGGAGGTTTGCAAGAAATGTTTGGGAGGGTTTAAACTAATTTGCCAGTGAGGTGGGATCTGAGCTAAGGATCAGATGATTGGGTAGCTGGTGAGCAGGCAGACAGCCTTTGAGCAAGTATAGGCAGATGATTACGCAATGTTGCAGTCAGTTGATGGGTTGAAGCGTATGTATTTATCACGGAAGCGTCAGTAAAAACGTCATGAACGTAGACCATGGATCGGACTTGGATCTATGAATTTGAGGCCATTATGCAGACTGGGTGAGCACAGGGGCAGGAATGGTTGTTGGATGTTGCAGGATTTTATGTTTTTAAATGAAGAGGAGGGAGGTTAAAAGAAAAAGATTGGGGAGTAGAATTGCTAATGAGGGTGGTATAACAGCTGCAGAAAAGGAGGTCTTCAAGGAGCGTTTGTCGCCTGAATCACTATGTTTGGAAGTCAGACACAGGAAAGGAGCAATCACTTTATTGGGAGCTTTCTAGAGACCCGACCCCCATCCAACCGCAAGAGAGATACAGTGGAGCATATTGGGAGGCAGAGTTTGGAAAAGTGTTGAAGTAACAGGGTTGTTGTCATATGAGACATCAGCTTCCCTAATAGTAATTGGAACCTCCTTCGTGCAAATAGCTTGGATGGAGCTGATTTGGTCAGGTGTGTCCAGGACAGATTCCAAATTCAATATGTACTAGAGGTGAGACATCATCGGATTTAGTGCTTGGAAATGAACCATATCAGGTTTCAGATCTCTTGCTGGGAGATCATTTCAGTGATAGTGATCACAACTCCCTGACATTTATGTTGCCATTGAGAGTGAAAGGAGCAGACCGTGAGGGAAAGTATGTAATCTCCTCCAGCCACTGAACCCTTACGATTTCTGTCCCCTCCTTCTGGCCCTACACACATCCCTATCTC
>NW_025208919.1:13907-15545 GCF_004010195.1 Chiloscyllium plagiosum | reverse complement strand
CCCCTCCCTCGGGGTTGACCCTCCATCTTTGACTGGGCCCCCCGCCCCTCACCCCTGACCTCCCATCTCGTCACCTGGGCGCGCCGGCCCGTCACCCAACAGGACCGTGTAAAGGGTGGGTGGGGGGGGGTTTGGTGGGTGTGCCAGGTAGGCGCCACGGAAATGCAAACGCTGCTCCCTGACGTTCGCCTGCACCCACCCCACCGCACCCTCTACCTCAACGCGTAACGCCCCCCCCCTCCCCTCCCCAACCCGTCCACGTGGGAAGGTGCAATGGGAGGGCGGGGGGTGTTGTGGAGGGCGGGGGGTGTTGTGAGGGGAGGAAGGTGGGCGCCACATAAACGCAAACGTTTTTCCTCAGTCTATTCCAACGCCCACCACCCTCCGACTCAGCGCCCCCCCCAAAGCGTCTGAGCGGGAAGGGCGCAGAGGTGGGGCTTCACCCTTGGGTGGTGGGCTTGGCCAGTTTGGTTGTGGGAGCGTTTTCGGAGGGACGTGTGCATTTGTATATCTTCCCCTTCGATGCAGAAGGGGGCAGGGTGCATCGGGCCTAATGCAGCCCGGGAAAAAATGTGCACGCGCCGTTGCGCCTCCGGGGGCGCCCCTGCCTTCATTTCCGGGGTAGGCGTTGGAGCAATGAGCAGGGTTGTTGTTGTAGCCCTGGGTCCCAGCTCCCGGGCTCGGGCGAACGACGCGCCGACGTCACCGCGCCGGCCGGCGAGGGGCGGGGCTCGCGGGCGTGACGGCGTGGCGACGTCACCGCGCCAGCCGCCGCCGCGAGGGGCGGGGCTCGTGGGGAGGCGTGCGCCTCGACGTCACCGCTCCGCCCTCCAGCCGTAAGGGGGGCGGGGCCGGCCGCCATTTTAAGAGCTGCGCTCCAAGCAAGGCGAGGGCGGCCATTTTGAGGGAGACGGGAGCTGGGGCCCCCTGCAGGAGGGGAGGTGTCATTACAACAGAGAGGGGGAATTCTGGAAATGGGGGAATTATCCCAAATAGGGGGAAATGGGAGATTTACCCCAAATAGGGGGAAATGTGAGAATTACCTCAAATAGGGGGAAAGGGAGATTTAACCCCAAATAGGGGGAAATGGGAGATTTACCCCAAATAGGGGGAAATGGGAGATTTACCCCAAATAGGGGGAAATGGGAGATTTACCCCAAATAGGGGGAAATGGGAGATTTACCCCAAATAGGGGGAAATGGGAGATTTACCCCAAATAGGGGGAAATGGGAGATTTACCCCAAATAGGGGGAAATGGGAGATTTACCCCAAATAGGGGGAAATGGGAGATTTACCCCAAATAGGGGGAAATGGGAGATTTACCCCAAATAGGGGGAAATGGGAGATTTACCCCAAATAGGGGGAAATGGGAGATTTACCCCAAATAGGGGGAAATGGGAGATTTACCCCAAATAGGGGGAAATGGGAGATTTACCCCAAATAGGGGGAAATGGGAGATTTACCCCAAATAGGGGGAAATGGGAGATTTACCCCAAATAGGGGGAAATGGGAGATTTACCCCAAATAGGGGGAAATGGGAGATTTACCCCAAATAGGGGGAAATGGGAGATTTACCCCAAATAGGGGGAAATGGGAGATTTACCCCAAATAGGGGGAAATGGGAGATTTACCCCAAAT
>NW_025208919.1:9668-13712 GCF_004010195.1 Chiloscyllium plagiosum | reverse complement strand
AATGGGAGAATTACCCCAAATAGGGGGGAATGGGAGAATTACCCCAAATAGGGGGGAATGGGAGAATTACCCCAAATAGGGGGGAATGGGAGAATTACCCCAAATAGGGGGGAATGGGAGAATTACCCCAAATAGGGGGGAATGGGAGAATTACCCCAAATAGGGGGGAATGGGAGAATTACCCCAAATAGGGGGGAATGGGAGAATTACCCCAAATAGGGGGGAATGGGAGAATTACCCCAAATAGGGGGAAATGGGGGAATTACCCCAAATAGGGGGAAATGGGAGATTTACCACAAATAGGGGGAAATGGGAGAATTACCCCAAATAGGGGGGAATGGGAGAATTACCCCAAATAGGGGGAAATGGGAGATTTACCCCGAATAGGGGGAAATGGGAGATTTACCCCAAATAGGGGGGAATGGGAGAATTACCCCAAATAGGGGGAAATGGGAGATTTTCCCCAAATATGGGGAAATGGGAGATTTACCTCAAATAGTGGGAAATGGGAGATTTACCCCAAATAGGGGGAAATGGGAGAATTACCCCAAATAGGGGGAAATGGGAGATTTACCCCAAATAGGGGGAAATGGGAGATTTACCCCAAATAGGGGGAAAGGGAAGATTTACCCCAAATAGGGGGAAATGGGAGATTTACCCCAAATAGGGGGAAATGGGGGAATTACCCCAAATAGGGGGAATGGGAGATTTACCTCAAATAGGGGGAAATGGGAGATTTACCCCAAATAGGGGGAAATGGGAGATTTATCCCAAATAGGGGGAAATGGGAGATTTACCCCAAATAGGGGGAAATGGGAGAATTACCCCAAATAGGGGAAATGGGAGATTTACCCCAAATAGGGGGAAATGGGAGAATTACCCCAAATAGCGGGAAATGGGAGAATTATCCCAAATAGGGGGAAATGGGGGAATTACCCCAAATGGGGGAAATGGGAGATTTACCCCAAATAGGGGGAAATGGGAGAATTACCCCAAATAGGGGGAAATGGGGGAATTACCCCAAATAGGGGGAAATGGGAGATTTACCCCAAATAGAGGGAAATGGGAGATTTACCCCAAATAGGGGGAAATGGGAGATTTACCCCAAATAGGGGCAAATGGGAGAATTATCCCAAATAGGGGGAAATGGGAGAATTACCCCAAACAGGGGGAAATGGGAGATTTACCCCAAATAGGGGGAAATGGGAGATTTACCCCAAATAGGGGGAAATGGGAGAATTACCCCAAACAGGGGGAAATGGGAGATTTACCCCAAATAGGGGGAAATGGGAGAATTACCCCAAACAGGGGGAAATGGGAGATTTACCCCAAATAGGGGGAAATGGGAGAATTACCCCAAACAGGGGGAAATGGGAGATTTACCCCAAATAGGGGGAAATGGGAGAATTACCCCAAACAGGGGGAAATGGGAGATTTACCCCAAATAGGGGGAAATGGGAGAATTACCCCAAACAGGGGGAAATGGGAGATTTACCCCAAATAGGGGGAAATGGGAGATTTACCCCAAATAGGGGGAAATGGGAGAATTACCCCAAACAGGGGGAAATGGGAGATTTACCCCAAATAGGGGGAAATGGGAGAATTACCCCAAACAGGGGGAAATGGGAGATTTACCCCAAATAGGGGGAAATGGGAGAATTACCCCAAACAGGGGGAAATGGGAGATTTACCCCAAATAGGGGGAAATGGGAGAATTACCCCAAACAGGGGGAAATGGGAGATTTACCCCAAATAGGGGGAAATGGGAGAATTACCCCAAACAGGGGGAAATGGGAGATTTACCCCAAATAGGGGGAAATGGGAGATTTACCCCAAATAGGGGGAAATGGGAGAATTACCCCAAACAGGGGGAAATGGGAGATTTACCCCAAATAGGGGGAAATGGGAGAATTACCCCAAACAGGGGGAAATGGGAGATTTACCCCAAATAGGGGGAAATGGGAGAATTACCCCAAACAGGGGGAAATGGGAGATTTACCCCAAATAGGGGGAAATGGGAGAATTACCCCAAACAGGGGGAAATGGGAGATTTACCCCAAATAGGGGGAAATGGGAGAATTACCCCAAACAGGGGGAAATGGGAGATTTACCCCAAATAGGGGGAAATGGGAGATTTACCCCAAATAGGGGGAAATGGGAGAATTACCCCAAACAGGGGGAAATGGGAGATTTACCCCAAATAGGGGGAAATGGGAGAATTACCCCAAACAGGGGGAAATGGGAGATTTACCCCAAATAGGGGGAAATGGGAGAATTACCCCAAACAGGGGGAAATGGGAGATTTACCCCAAATAGGGGGAAATGGGAGAATTACCCCAAACAGGGGGAAATGGGAGATTTACCCCAAATAGGGGGAAATGGGAGAATTACCCCAAACAGGGGGAAATGGGAGATTTACCCCAAATAGGGGGAAATGGGAGATTTACCCCAAATAGGGGGAAATGGGAGAATTACCCCAAACAGGGGGAAATGGGAGATTTACCCCAAATAGGGGGAAATGGGAGAATTACCCCAAACAGGGGGAAATGGGAGATTTACCCCAAATAGGGGGAAATGGGAGAATTACCCCAAACAGGGGGAAATGGGAGATTTACCCCAAATAGGGGGAAATGGGAGAATTACCCCAAACAGGGGGAAATGGGAGATTTACCCCAAATAGGGGGAAATGGGAGAATTACCCCAAACAGGGGGAAATGGGAGATTTACCCCAAATAGGGGGAAATGGGAGATTTACCCCAAATAGGGGGAAATGGGAGAATTACCCCAAACAGGGGGAAATGGGAGATTTACCCCAAATAGGGGGAAATGGGAGAATTACCCCAAACAGGGGGAAATGGGAGATTTACCCCAAATAGGGGGAAATGGGAGAATTACCCCAAACAGGGGGAAATGGGAGATTTACCCCAAATAGGGGGAAATGGGAGAATTACCCCAAACAGGGGGAAATGGGAGATTTACCCCAAATAGGGGGAAATGGGAGAATTACCCCAAACAGGGGGAAATGGGAGATTTACCCCAAATAGGGGGAAATGGGAGATTTACCCCAAATAGGGGGAAATGGGAGAATGGGAAATGGGAGAATTATCCCAAATAGGGGGAAATGGGAGAATTACCCCAAATAGGGAGAAATGGGAGATTTACCCCAAATAGGGGGAAATGGGAGAATTATCCCAAATAGGGGGAAATGGGAGAATTACCCCAAATAGGGGCAAATGGGAGATTTACCCCAAATAGGGGGAAATTGGAGATTTACCCCAAATAGGGGGAAAAGGGAGAATTACCCCAAATAGGGGGGAATGGGAAAATTACCTCAAATAGGGGGAAATAGGAGATTTCCAAATAGGGGGGAATGGGAGATTTACCCCAAATAGGGGGAAAAGGGAGAATTACCCCAAATAGTGGGGAATGGGAGAATTACCCCAAATAGAGGGAAATGGGAGATTTACCCCAAACAGGGGGAAAAGGGAGATTTACCCCAATTAGGGGGAAATGGGAGATTTACCCCAAATAGGGGGAAATGGGAGGAAATGGGAGATTTACCCCAAATAGGGGGAAATGGGAGATTTACCCCAAATAGGGGGAAATGTGGGAATTACCTCAAACAGGGGGAAATGGGTGATTTACCCCAAATAGGGGGAGATGGGAGATTTACCCCAAAATAGGGGGAAATGGGAGATTTACCCCAAATAGGGGGTGATGGTTTACCCCAAATAGGGGGAAATGGGAGGAATATCATAAATAACAGAGGTGTGTCGCGTCACGAGGGGGCACAGAGGCCGTTTTCGTCAGAGAGCAGGTTGAGAGATGAGTTAACGGAGACGTCTGAGACAATCAGAGGGGGAGATAGAGTGGAGCCCTTTCCCTCAGATGGTGATGGCTAGCCCGAGGGGAAGGTAGCTTTAAATTGAGGGCTGTGACGGTCAGAGGTCAGAGGTGGCGTCTTTGCTCAGAGAGGCGTCGTATGCCCCCCCCCCACGCCCCTCTCTCTAGTTCTGGACTCCCCCCCCCCCCGCCCCTGATTTT
>NW_025208919.1:7040-8594 GCF_004010195.1 Chiloscyllium plagiosum | reverse complement strand
CGGGTTAGGGTGGGGGATTGGCCGTGCTAAATTACCCAAAGTGCCCAGGGATGTGTGGGTTAGGGTGGTGAGATTGACCGTGCTCAATGACCCATAGTGCCCAGGGATGTGCAGGTTAGGGTGGGGGAATTGGCCGGGCTAAATTACCCATAGTGCCCATGGACGTGCGGGTTAGGGTGGGGGATTGGCCATGCTAAATTACCCATAGTGCCCAGGGATGTGCGGGTTAGGGGGGGGATTGACCGTGCTAAATTACCCATAGTGCCCAGGGATGTGCGGGTTAGGGGGGGGATTGACCGTGCTAAATTACCCATAGTGCCCAGGGATGTGCGGGTTAGGGGGGGGATTGACCGTGCTAAATTACCCATAGTGCCCAGGGATGTGCGGGTTAGGGGGGGGATTGACCGTGCTAAATTACCCATAGTGCCCAGGGATGTGCGGGTTAGGGTGGGGGAAATGGCCGTGCTAAATTACCCATAGTATTAGGTGCATTCATCGGGTGGGTGGCTCTTTGGAGGGTCGGAGTGGATTTATTGGGCCTCTTGCCACACCGTGGGGAATCTGATCTAATCCTACTCTCTGAGGAAAGACACTACCTCTGACATCTGTCTTATATCTACCATCCCTCAGTTTAAAAGTATGTCCCCCTCTCGTGCTAGCCATCACCATCTGAGGAAATACGTCTCTCACTGTCCACCCTATCTTACTCTCTGATTAACGTGTGTGTCTCGATCAAGTCACCTCTCAACCTCCGTCTCTCTCTGACGAAAACAGCCTCAAGCCCCTCAGCCTTTCCTCGTAAGAACCCTCTCTCTGTACCAGAGTTTTGTCCAGATGCAGTATGACCTTGTGGCTCCAAAACTCAATCCCTCTCCCAGCAAAAGCGACGTCCGTCAGGGGCTGTTTTCCCCGGAGCGTCGGAGGGTGAGGGGTGACCTTGTAGTGGTTTACAAAATTATGAGGGGCCTGGGTAGGGTAAATAGACAAGGTCTTTTCCCCCTGGGGTGAGGCAGTCCAGAACTAGAGGGGGCGTAGGTGTAGGGTGAGAGGGGAACGATATAAAAGAGACCTAAGGGGCAGCTTAGAGGGTATGGAATGAGCTGCCAGGGGAAGTGGTGGAGGCTGGTACAATGACAACACTTAATAGGGATCTGGATGGGGGACATGAATAGGAAGGATTGAGAGGGATACGGGCCAAGTGCTGGCAAATGGGTCTAGATTAGGTTAGGATATCTGAGTCAGCATGGACGAGTTGGACAGAAGGGTCTGTTTCCTTGTAGCGCACGCCCCTCAGCCTCCGACGCTCCGGGGAAATCCTAACCGAGCCGCTAATGTAGCTACGGAGTCGTTCTGACCTCGTGACATCCCGTAAACACACTCCCGCGGCAGAACACGCGGAGGAGGGAACGAGATCTGGAGAGGGAAAGCCAGTCAGGAATCATCTGCTGAGGCTTGGAACTGTCCCGGAATGCAATGGCTGTACCAAACCATTCAGAACCTGGACTGGGGTGGAGGGTAGGGGGGGGGGGGGGGGGTCTGGCCTCTCCCCTGCTG
>NW_025208919.1:0-5003 GCF_004010195.1 Chiloscyllium plagiosum | reverse complement strand
TCCCTGATTCCCCCCCCCCCCCTCCCCTCCGCAGAAGCGAAGGCAGAAAGAGAGAGAGAGAGAGATGGGCTCCCACCGCCATTTGGCCTCCCCTCGACGTTGCCCCCCCCTCCCGTACTCCCCTCTGAAACTACCTCTGGCATCTGTCCTGTGTCCATCACCCCTCAGTTTAAAGCGACGCCCCCCTCGTGAGATTTGGTTTGATTCCCTACAGTGTGGAAATAGGCCCTTCGGCCCAACTCGTCCACACCGACCCTCCTCCCTATTCATATCCCCATCCAAACGCCTCTTAAATGTTGTAATTGTACCAGCCTCCACCACATCCTCTGGCAGCTCATTCCACACACGTACCACCCTCTGGGTGAAAACATTGCCCCTCAGGTCTCTTTTATATCTTTCCCCCTCTCACCCTAAACCTACGCCCCTCTAGTTCTGGACTCCCCCATCCCAGGGGGAAAAGACTTTGCCTATTTATCCTATCCATGCCCCCCTCATAATTTTGTAAACCTCTATAAGGTCACCCCCTCAGCCTCCGACGCTCCGGGGGAAAACAGCCCCAGCCTGTTCAGCCCTCTCCCTGTAGCTCAAATCCTCTAACATCTCTATGACTGTATAAGAGTTGCCCACCCAGACCCATTTCCCTCTGACTAGCACTACGGGCAATTTTGCATGGCCAGTTCACCTGACCTGCACATCTTTGGACACGGGGAGAATGTGCAAACTCCACACGGGTCACCCAGAGGCTGGAATCGAACCTGGGTCCCTGGCGCTGTGAGGCAGCAGTGCTAACCACTGAGCCACTGTGCCACTGTTGTGCTCACCATCACCATCTGAGGGTAAAGCTGTCTCTGTCCACCCTATCTAACCCTCTGATTATCTTGTACGTCACCTCTCACCCTTCTCTCTAATGAGAACCTCCTCGAGTCCCTCAGCCTTTCCTCATAAGACCTTCCCTCTACCCCAGGCGACATCCCAGTAAATCTCCTCTGAACCCTTTCTAAAGCTTCCACATCCTTCCTATAATGCGGTGACCAGAACTGTACACAATACTCCGAGTGCGGCCGCACCAGAGTTTTGTACGGCCGCAGCGTGACCTTGTGGCTCTGAAACTCAATCCCTCTCCCAATAAAAGCTAACGCACCGTATGCCTTCTTAACAACCCTATCAACCTTGGGGGGGGGGGGGAAACTTTCAGGGATTTATGTACCTGGATATCGAGATCTCGCTGCTCATCTCCCACTCCCAAGAATCTTACCATGAGCCCAGTTACTCTGCATTCCTGTTACCCCTTCCAAAGTGGATCACTTTTCCGCATTAAACTCCATTGGCCACCTCCCAGCCCAGCTCTGCAGCTTATCTGTGTCCCTCTGTAACCTGCAACATCCTTCAGCACTATCCACAACTCCACGTTGCAACGTACAAGCGAGCAGCGCAGCAAGAGGCCACTTGAAAGTAGAATCTCAGGCAGAGTGGATCGTGAAGAAGGTGTTTGATAAGATAGTGAAGGAGGTGTTTGGTATGCTTTCCTTTATTGGTCAGAGTATTGAGTACAGGGAGTTGGGAGGTCATGTTGCGGCTGGACAGGACATTGGTTAGGGCCACTGTTGGAATATTGCGTGCAATCCTGGTCTTGAAACTTGAAAGGGTTCAGAAAAGAGTTAGAACTATGTTACTAGGGTTGGAGGATTTGAGCTCGAGGGAGAGGCTGAACAGCCCTTTGAGCTGTGTTCCATGGAGTGTTGGGTGACATTATAGAGGTTTCTAAAATCATGAGGGGCATGGATAGGATATATAGACAAAGTCTTTTCCCTGGAGTGGGGGAGTCCAGAACTAGAGGGGCGTAGGGTTAGGGTGAGAGGGGAAAGATATAAAAGAGACCTAAAGGGACAACTTTTTCACCCAGAGGGTGGTACGTGTACGGAATGAGCTGCCAGAGGAAGTGGTGGAGGCTGGTACAGTTGCAACATTTAAAAGGATGAGCGGGCATGGAAAGGAAAGGTTTAGGGGGATATGGGCCAAGTGCTGGCACATGGGACTAGATTAGGTTAGGATATCTGGGTCAGCCTTGTGATGACAGGCCTCCAGTCTGAAAAACAACCCTCCACCACCACCCTCTGTCTTCTACATTTGAGCCAGTTCTGTATCCAAATGGCTAGTTCTCCCTGTATTCCGTGAGATCTGACCTTGCTAACCAGTCGCCCACGGGGAACCTTGTCGAATACCTTACTGAAGTCCATATAGATCACGTCCACCACTCTGCCCTCATCAATCCTCTCTGTTACTTTTTTTCAAAGACCTCTATCAAAGTCAGTGAGACATGATTTCCCACGTTAGATTAGAGCGGTGCTGGAAAAGCACAGCAGGCCAGGCAGCATCCGAGGAGCAGGAAAATCGACGTTTCGGGCAAGAGCCCTTCAGGAATAGAGGCAGAGTGCCTGCGGGGTGGAGAGATAAATGAGAGGAGGGTGGGGAGAAAGTAGCATAGAGTATAATAGGTGAATGGGGGTGGGGATGGAGGTGATAGGTCAGGGAGGAGGGTGGAGCAGATAGGTGGAAAGGAAGATAGGCAGGTAGGATAGGTCATGAGGGCGGTGCTGAGCTGGAAGGTTGGAACTGGGGTGGAGGTGGGGGAAGGGGAAATGAGGAAACGGGTTGAAGTGTTCCGAGGAGGAAGATGAGGCGTTCTTCATCCAGGCGTCTGGTGGTGAGGGAGCGGTGGGGAACCAGGCCCAGGACCTCCATGTCCTCAGCAGAGTGGGAGGGGGGAGTTGACATGTTGGGCCACGGGGCGGTGTGGTTGATCGGTGAGGGTGTCAAGGATTGGGCAATAAAGCTTTGGACACTCTGGAGGCAGGAAACATGATTCCGCTGAAGGGTGAGTCCCGAACCAGAGGACGCAGCTTAAAAATACGGGGTAGGCCATTTTAGGACGGAGATGAGGAGAAACGTCTTCACCCAGAGAGTGGTGGCTGTGTGGAATGCTCTGCCCCAGAGGGCAGTGGAGGCCCAGTCTCTGGATTCATTTAAGAAAGAGTTGGATAGAGCTCTCAAGGAGAGTGCGATCAAGGGTTATGGAGATGAGGCAGGAACAGGATACCGACTGAGTTTTCCTTTCCACCCTATCGTCTGCAAACCCCTTGCACACCACGGTTCTGACTGTACTGCTGGCAAACAAAGCGTTCCACCGTACTGAGGTGCACATGACAGTGAACAAAAGCAGGAGTCGCTGGAGAAACTCGGTGGGGCAGGCAACTCCGGCGAAGGGCAGAGGTGGCGTTTCGAGTTCGAGTTGTCTGTCCTGTTTCAGCACCCTGAAGAAGGAGGAGGTGGGGGTGGAGGGGGGGGGGGCTTTTGCCAAACCCCGAGACATTTGACACTGAATTCACTGGGTCANNNNGCGAGAGCAGCGAAATCGACGTTTTGGGCAGAAGCCCTTCATCAGGAATAAGACACGACCCATGGTTCGGGCTGACCTCCTTATTCATAAACCTCTCTCAGAACTGAGTTTCACCAGGCCTGACACATTGAAGCAATTTCATTCTATCCCCCCCCCCCACCCATCATTGAGCCTTCAGACCCATTTAACAAAAGCCTAATTGTCAGAATGGAGTAATGGCGGCTATATTTCCCACAAGGCAGCGCGGTCCTGAAATCACCCCATACATGTAACGGCAAAGGGACGCGCATGCGTATTGCCAAATGCTCTTCTTTTTTAATGTGGACGCCACCACGAACAAAATACAGGACAGAAAGTTTTCAATAGAGGAACTGAGGGGATTAGCAACCGGGATTTTGCGGTAAATGGGATTTTTAAAGATCGTATTTGTGCCCAATCAGGAGGTGTGGGTTCGCCATCTTGCTTCAGGGCAAGACTCCCCATAGACAACAGAGGAGTTGAAGCCACCAGGCGCCATGTTTGTTCGGGGCGGAGCGGGCCGGTGGCCATCTTGGTTAAGCGCAGGAGCCCGGCCACAGCGGGACGGCTGAGGCTAAGCGGCGGCCATCTTTGTATAGGACAGTTGGACCGAGGGATGGGGAGGGGAGGCGGCCATCTTTGTGTAGGGCAGCACCCCCCCCCCACAATGCCATGGGAGGGAACAATCAAGGCACTGAGGGCAGCGAGAGGCGGCCATCTTTGTGTAGGGCGGCAGCCCCTCACAATGCCATAGGGAATGATGGCACTGAGGGCAGCGAGGGGCGGCCATCTTTGTGTAGGGCAGCAGCCCCTCACAATGCCATGGGGAATGATGGCACTGAGGGCAGGGAGGGGCGGCCATCTTTGTGTAGGGCAGCAGCCCCTCACAATGCCATGGGGAATGATGGCACTGAGGGCAGCAAGGGGTCGCCATCTTGGTACAGGACAATAATACTCAGAATGGATTGAGGTTTCATTGTGTTAAGGGAACCTCATACACTCAAGGCCTTGGGCTCCATGACCCCCTCCCTCCCCCCCTCCCGGTGCCCAGTACTGAGGGAGGGCCGCACCGTTGACCCCCCCCCCCGCCTCTCGAGTATCCCACAACAACCACTGGCATTGGCACAGAGGCGGGAGGGCATGTCTCAGCGCTCGACGTCACTGGAAAATGCCTCCTGTGGGATCTTGCTGTGCGCCGGCTGGCTTTCCCGCGAGACCCCGGCTCTGGGCGGCGGGCCCCGCGAGCGGGGGCGTGGATTCGGCTGAACTCCGCTCCGCTCGGGCAAGTGTTTGCCAACTGGGCTGGTCAGTTTGCACTGTGGTGTCCGGACCCCGCGAGCGGGGGGCGTGGATTCGGCTGAACTCCGCTCCGCTCCGCTCCGCTCGGGCAAGTGTTTGCCAACTGGGCTGGTCAGTTTGCACTGCGGTGTCGAATCGCAGCTCTGGCGACGCCATCCCCCCCCTTCAGCGTATCTCTCAGCCCACACAGCGAGATCAGACACTGGGCAAACCTCTCTCCACCCTGAAATTAAACACTGGAGCCAGTCAGACAGCACCGTGCTCCCAACCTGTCTCTCACTCTCTCTCT
>NW_025208918.1:2129-15545 GCF_004010195.1 Chiloscyllium plagiosum | reverse complement strand
ATATAAATTCCTGTCCATTCTTGAGACATTCCAATCTAATGTTCTCAGATTCTGAGTCATTGTTGGAACATTCCAGACACTTGTGCTCAGATTCTGATCTCTCCCCACTGCACCTCTTGAGCTGTCGATCCCTGTTAATGCTGTCGGTGGTGCTCCCACTTATACTGAGGAATAGCACTTTCACCGGAACTCATTTATCATTAAAAGATGGAACCCCTCCACTGGGATAATTACAATCCATTGAGACTGGCATTAATCACAGTCACTAAACAAACAGGCTCAGTTAACCCCTAACTTACGTAACTTTTCCCATCCCAATAAAAGGGAACATTTACCCAGTCTGTGTGGAATAGATGGGCGTTGCTTAGGGATGGACCATAAATATTTCAGTATTCTTATTCTTTCTTCCGTGTCTGTGAGAGTAGTACAAGAACACTGCAGGACAGTTTATATTACATACTGTTTATAAAGGGAGATTGAGATAAATAAACAGACCAGCTGCACAGGGTGACCAGTGGGGACACATCCATAGACAATAAAACAGTGTTCACTATTTATTGCCCATTGGCGTTGTGCAGTGCTGTTCCTTGCAACATCATTCGGAGCATTGAGACTGCTGCTCAGGAACAGGAGAAGGTAATTCTGTCCCGATGTGTCTGTCACAGAGGGATAAGGGGGAGACCATTCAGCCTCTCGTGTCTGTTGCAGAGGGTCAGGAGGAGGCGATTCAGCCTATTGAGTCTGTTAGGGACAGCAGGAGGCCATTCTGCTTCTTGAGCCTGTTATTCAGTAACTACCAGTTTTAAAATACCTATGGAGAAGAACAGTCCTGACATAAATGGTAAAGTTCTAAATTGAATCAGGCCCACTTTCAACATTTTATATTGGCAATTTCAAAAGCTGCTTGGGAGAAGCTCGTGGCAGGAAAGTGGGAGGCCGTCACAACTGAGATGACAGAGTCGAGATAGAGTATGTTCCGGTTCATGAACAATGCAAGGCCGGTCGGGAATGCTGGATGGCGAGTGGAATTGCGGTTTTGTTCAAGAAAAGACGGAAGTATATGATAGGTACAGACAGTAGGGATCGAGTAAATCCATCGAGGAGTACCAGGGCTGAAGGCCAATACTCAAGAGGGAAATCAGGAGGTAAACTGGGGGCATAAAACACCTTTCGAAAATAACGTAAGGTACAATCCAAAGAGAATCTACCAATACATTGAGGTCAAAAGAGTAACTAGGGAGAGGACAGTGCCCTTTGAAGATCAGCAAAGTGACCTATGTGTGGAATTACTGGAGATTGGTGAGATACTACATAAATATTTTGCATCAGTATTTACTGTGGAGAAGGATATGGAAGGGAGAGAACTTGGGGAAATGAATGGTGATATCTTGAAAAGTGTCCATGTTACAGATGATGAGGAGCTGGCCGTCTTAAAATGCATTAAGCTGCATAACTCCCTCGGATCTTTTATGTGACTCTAGGATAGGCACTTGGAAGTTAGCACAATAAAGGGCACATAGGTTAGTCTGATCTTCGAGTAGGAGAAACTGCTGGCACAACATCAACTGCTCAAGGGCCCGTACTGTGCTGCACTGTTCTGTGTTCTATGACATGATCAAGTGTACCCGAGAATCTGATGGGAAGCTAGGGAAGCCATTGTTGTATATCTGGTTGAGAAATTTTTATCATGTACAGCCACAGGTAAGGTTGTGCCATTGTTTAAGAACAGTTGGTAAGGGAAAGTGAGGAAACTATAGACCGGTGGGTCTGATGTCATTGGTGGGTAAGTTGTTGGAGGGGATTCTGAGGGACAGGATTTACTTGTGTTTGAAAAGGTAAATTCCGACTAGCGTTAGTCAACATGACTTTGCGTGTGGGAAATCTTGTCTCACTAATTTGATTTAGTTTATTGAAGAAGTGACGAATAAGATTGATAAAGGCACAAAAATAGAACTGTGGAATAGAATATGGACTTTACTAAGGCATTCAAAAATGTTCCGCGTGGTAAACTGTTAAACATGGTTAGATCACATGGAATACAGGGAGAGTTGTAGATAATTCGCTCAAAGGTAAGAGATGAAGGTAATACTGGTGCGGCATATTTTATTTGGACTGGAGGCCTGTGACCTGGAGTGTACCACAACGATCTAATGGATTTTGTCTTTTATGTAAATGATTTTTACACTGTATACTCTACATCCTTTGAAGTGATTAACTATCTGGATATAAATTGAAGTAGGAACGTCAGTCCGTCAATTTGTAAAGAAGTCAACAAAAGTATACACTTATTTCACAAGTTTACATCAATTCCTTTTGAAATGCTAACCGTTATTTTATTTTTCCAACCAATGTGCTCAATGTCACGTCCATACACGTTGTTCTTCACCTGCCACGTATTTGCCCATTCCCTCCAATTGTCTTCACCTTCGAACTTCTTTACATCCTGATCACCCACTCACAATCTCAATTTGGGGCCATCAGCCGATTTGGAAAGATTACATACAATGCCCTTGAGCAAATGTTTAATATGCTTTCTGAATAGCTGGGGTCCAAACATCAAATTCTGGATTATCATGCTAGTCATTGCTTTCCACTCCAAAATATATAGAACTTTTAATACTGATTCACTTTTTCATTTAAACTCTCCCATTCTCAAACCATGCCAGTATATTAGATCTAGCTGTTACACACTGTTATGGACCAGGACAGACCTCCTCAAATCAGACCCAACCTTTGCTCATTGACTTAAGCAGGTTTAGGGTGGATATTCCAGGAATGATGCAGCTGAATGAAACACAAGAGGATAGCAGATAGAATAACGTAACTTTCTAAAAAACCAACAAATTATCTCTCAACTCCGGATTCAACCCAGTGAAACTCTTCTGCACTCCATTTAGTGTCAGTACATTTTTTCTCAAGTAAGGTGGCTTAAACTTGATACAATACTCCAGGTGTGGCTTCACCAGCACCCTGTACAGCTGCAAAATAACTTACCTGATTTTAAATTGAATACCTTCAGCAACGAAAGACAACATACCATTTGCCTTCCTCAATACTTGCTGTATCTGCAGACCAACATTGTGTGATTCATGCATATTGACACCCAGGTCCCTCTGCAGAGCAGCATGCTGCAACGTTTCACCATTCAAGTAACAATCCTTTTTACTGGTATTCCCAACAAAACGGATGAATTCACATTTACTGACATCGTATTCCATCTGCCAGACATTTGCCTACTCACTCAAAGTATCTGTGCTCCTCTAAAACGTTTCATAGATCTCTGCACACGTTGCTCTGCCAACTATCTTCGTGTCATCTGCAAACTTTGACAAACTACGGATGCTCCCAACTGCATAATCGCAGTCCCAACACTGATCCCTGAAGCACGCCACTAGTCACTGATTGCCAGATTTGAATAGCACTCATTTAGAACCACCCTTTGCTTCCTGTTAATCAACCAATCTTCTATCCAGACTAATACTTTACCCATAACGCGTTCCATTTTTACCTTCTGCAGCAGTCTATTGTGCGGCACCTTGTCGAAGACCATTTGGAAACCTAGATACACTGCATTCACTTGTGCCTAGTTGTCTACCTTGCTCATAATTTCCTCATAAATTTCCAACAGACTTGAAAAGCATGATCTGCCCTTCAGGAAACTATGTTGTGTCTGCACAATGGGCCGATTTCTATCAAAATGCCTGGCTATTTCTCCCTTGATATACACTCCAAACATCTTCCCCATTACACAGATTAAGTTAACAGGTTTATAATTCCCCATGTTTTATCTGCCAGCCTTTTTTAAACAGTGGCGTCTCATTTGCTGTTTTCCAATCTGCTGGGACTGCCTCATTGTTCGTTAAATTTAAATAAGAAATACCACAATTGCACTTGATACTTATCCCGCTATCATTTTTAGTACCCTGGGATGCATTTCATTCAGGTACTTGTCTGCCTTTAGATCCATTAGCTTACCCAACACTACCTCCTCCGTAATAATGATTATGCACATGTCCTCACCTACCCTCATCTCTTTGTCAATTACTGGCATGTTATTAGTGTCTTCCAAAAAAAAGTGCTAAATGCCTCAGTCATTTCATCATATCTTATAACTAAATGCGCCTTCTCATCCTCTAAAGGTCTAACATTTACATTAGCCACTCATTTTCATTTTATATATTTAGGGAATCATCTGCAATTTATTTTCAGATTCTGTTCTAGTTTTTTTCTTGTGTTCTATCCTACTTTTCTTTCTAACTCTTTTCATGCCTTTCTGTTGACCTTTAATGTTTTTCCAATCTTCTAGGTTCCTGCTGTTCTTGGCCACTCTTGCCTTCTCTTTAAACTTGGTAGTCTCGATTATTGTTTAGACACCCGATGCAGATTACTCCTTTTCTTAGAGTATTTCCTTTTCAGTGATATACTTTTGCTAAGGACTTTTTAAAAATTTATTTGAAAATCCTACACTACTAGTCAACTCTCACTATAAAGTCTTTGTTTTCAGTCGACTTTAGCTAAGTCCACTCGCATTCTAAAGTAGTCTCCCTTGTTTAAGCACAGTACCCTGGTATTGGATTTTATCTTCACACTCTCCATCTGTATTTTAAATTCAACCATACTGTGATCATTCCTTCCAAGTTGATTCTAACTGTGAGGTTATTAATTATTCCTGTCTCATTACACAGGACCAGATCTAGCATAGCTTGCTCCTTATTGTACGTGCTTTTATTTTAGGGCAGTCAAACCAAGATATTTCGGATTCACTGCTTTTAAGACATCTTTGAAAAAAAAAACAAGAACCTTGTTAAAGGAGTAGCATTTTCACAACACTAGACTTGGGACTTCATCAAAAAGTTTTTGAAAATCCAAATTAACTGCATCTATTGCTTCGCCATAATTTATTTCACAGTCGGTTTCTCAAATATGATTCACCTTTAATAATTTGGCATTCACTTGATCCATGTTCAATACTTTCAAATTAATTTAATTCTCAAAGTTCCCTGGCAAAGCATTCTTTCTAATAGACTCTTGTATTGTCCTGTTTGCTTCTTTGGCACTAGGCAGACTGTAATTCCCTGCTTTCTCCTTGCCTCCTTTAGAAATACTGGGGTTATATTTGCTGCTCTCAAATCTGTCAATTCAATCATCAGGAATTTGGAAGACAGCAAGCAAAGTATTCATTATTACCATGGCCACCTCCTTCAGGAATCAGAGATAAAGATTATTAGGCCATTGGGATTTATCAGATTTCAGACCAAATATTTTCTTCAAAACTGTTTATTTACGGATACGATTGTATTTCCTGCTTTTTCTCAGTCGACCTAGAATTGCTTGGAAGTTTTTATTTTTCTTCTTTCATGAAGGCAGAATTGAAGTAGTTGCTTCATACTCTGCCATTTTCCTGTTCACCATTCGCTGGTTTTCGACTGTAACGAAGCTACAATTATCTTTGCCAACATTTCACCTTGGTATATTGTACTTTGAGAAATTTCTACGTTTCATGCTTGTTTAATGTACTGCTCCGAAACCTATTACTTCCTGTCTTAAGCTGTTCAATGATTGACCTTCCACAGCCATATAATCACAGAAGCATAGCCTGTGTAGCATCAAAATTACAGCACGATCTATATTATTCAAACTTTACTACATCAGTCCCATGAATGGTTTGACACTTCAAGTGCTTGTCCAAATAATTTTTAATAGTTGTGACGTGACCCGTGATAACATCCCCCCCACCCCATACTCAGTAGGTGCATTCCAGACCCCATAACCCTCTTGGTGAAAGACAATCCCTAATTCCTCTCTAAATATCAAATCCTTCCCTTTAAAAGTGTGTTCGCCTGTTCTTGGCTCTTTGTCTAAAAGCAACAGCTGCTGTCAATCCACCCTGTCCATGACCCTTGTAATCGTATCCTGAATCACGCCACCCAAAGCCTTCTCTGTTCCAAAGTAAATAAATGGAGCTTATGAAACCTCTCTCCATAGCTGATATGCTCCATCCTTGGGAACATTCTGGTGAATCTCTCTGCCCCCTCCAGAACAATCACATCCTGCCTGTAATGTTGCTCCCAGAACCCCAAATAGTATTCCATCTTGACCTAACCAAAGTGCTACATAGCTCTTGTAATCTATGCCTCGATGAGTAAAGGATAAGCCTACCTTTTTCCATTGTTTTTCTTCCGTAATCATTGATCCTCCCCCGTTACATTCACGGATGTGTAGAGAAGCACCATCTGAGCTTCGTGGTGTGCTGCCATTCATTGTGTACTCTCCTGTCTGGTTCCTTCCTCCAAAGTGCATCACCTCATATTTATCGGGGTTACGTCCTATCTGCCATTGATCCATTCATCTGTATCTTCCTGTAACATAAGAACTTCCTCCTCACTGCCAAACACCCAGCCAATATTTGTGTCAAACACAGACTTACTTATCACGATGCCATTCCCCCTCCATGTTCACACCTACATAATTTATAAATACCAAAAATAATAAGGGACACAGCGTTGATCATTGTGATACATCAGGGGACACCGGTCTCCAGTCACACAAACAGCCTTCTACCACCACATATTTTTTGCAAAAATTTCTCTAACACCGACTTGAAACACACTAGTCTATCGTTCCCTGCTCTATCTCTACAACACTTCCTATAAAGGGTGTTCTCCAGTCCTCAGGCACCTCAACTGTGATCAGCTTCTACTTAAACATTTGCATCAGCGCCTTTCATCCCTTGTCTCCAACAGCAGCCTGAGATGTAACTAATCTGGACCTGGGGATTGGTCCAATTTTATACCAGCCAAAACCATGAATCCCTACTCACATCTTACATCAATCTGTTCAAGACCTTCCCTGTGCATCTTCTTGAATTCTGTACCTGCCTCCTTTTTTCCCAAGTAAACAGACGTGAAGTTCTCATATAACAATCAATCAACGTTCTCCAGTTTCACACACAGATTCCCGCCTTGATCTCAGACCAAGTCTCCTCAGCAGACCATTGTACCATCTCAGAGATTAATCAGGAGAATTCCCATTCAGTATATGTGATCAGAATATTTTACTTAGATCAAGACATCAAAATTGTACAGGTACAGTCCAGGTACAGTCTCCCCAACTCTCTGTGTTACTAGTGCAGAATGTCTTTACTTCTAGTAGGAGCAAATTACTGCAGAAGCTGAATCTGTACTGAAACCTACACATGCTAGATATCACAGTTAGTCAGACAGCATCCGTAAAGAGAGAGCAAGCTGACACTTTGAGTCTAATTGATACTTCATCGTCTCTATTCGGATTCCCTTCAAATGAAGGCGTTTAAAGGAGCACAGCACTGACACCTGTGGCACACCAGCGTACACCGGTCTGCAGTCACACAAACAGCCTTCAACAGCCATCTATGTTCTCCAATGTTTTCTCTAATGCATATTTGCCGTTTGCATATGTTCCTCCCAATACACTTTGCTTTAATGTTTTCTGATAACTTACTCTGTGTGCTGATTAAACCTCCTCCTGAATATCTGACTGTACCACATTCACTGATTAGCCATTGTTTATATCTACAGAAAGATGTCTTCAAGAACAAAATGGTAAATTTTAACTTCCCTTTCATAAATGCAGATCGACTCTCTTGAAATTTGCTATTACTTACTCAGTGTCCAATAGGTTGCAACAGATTCCCTACTGTGGATGACAACATAGGCTTGTAGTACTCCACTCTCCCACTTCTTCCCTTCGTAAATCATTTGAATGCATTTATAACCTTCCGAAGCGAATACAGAGAAATACAGTGGTCCCTATTGCAATCAACATTTGTATTGCTGTTTTCTCTGAAATTTCAGTTTGAATTACATCTGGTCTGTTAGACTTATCAATCCTCATCGCAGTTCTGTTTCCAAATACTACCTCATTATTTTAGTCTTTAGTTACAATGGTCCAATGGTGACTTGGTATTTCTGGGAGATTTTCTGGATCTTCCTCTTTGAAGACAGACGAAATGTAACTGTTTTGTCTCATTATCATTTTTCTACACTCTACAATAAATTCTCGTATCCACACATTCGCTGTGCCATATTTGATCTTGGTTTAATTTTCCTTTCAAGTATCAACAGACGCTTTTCACAAGTATTTACAAATAACAAAGAAAATCACAGCACAGGAACAGCCCCTTCAGTCCTCTAAGCCTGTGTCAATCCAGATCCTCTATCTATACCTGTCTCTGTCTGGATACATATTAAATGACGCTTTCGTCCCCACCTCTACCACCTCCACTGGCAACGCAACCCAGCATCCATAACCCTCTGTGCAAAGAACTTTTCGAGCATTTCCACAATAAACTCTACCCCTTTCGTCATGAATTATTGATCCCTAGTAACTGACTCTTGCTATCCACGCTATTTACACCTCTCATGGTTTTGTAAACCTCAATCAAGTCTTCCCTCAACCTCCGTCTTTTTAATGAAAATAACCCTAATCTATCGAATCTCTCTTTATATATCGTTCTCTCCATGCTAGGCAACATCCTAGTGAAAATCCTCTGCCCTCTTTCCAAAGCATCCACATCCTTTCAGTAATATGGCAACCAGAACTGTTCATAGTTTTCTGAATGTGGCCGAATCAAAGTCCTATACAACTGTAATACGGCCTGCCTATTCTTGTACGCAATATATTCCAACGGATTTTCTCCTGTGGGTGGCGAGTTAACTGGTCTGTGGTCCTCCACTTCTTAAATTGTTAGAATGCAGGAAAGAAAGTATGTTGTATGCCTTCATGATCATTCTATTGACTTGCCACTTTCAGCGAACAATGAACACCCAGATATCTCTGTACATCAATTTTCCCCAGGGCGTTTCCCAGTTACTGTATAATTTGTTCTCGAATTGGATCTTCCAAAATGCATCACCTTTCATCTACCCGTTCTTCATCCAACTCTCCAATCTATCCACATTCAGCTGCGTTCTCTGACATTCCCCTCAACTTTCTGCTACTCTACCAATCTTAGTGTAATCTGCAAACTTGCTAATCAGACCACCTATACCTTCCTTCAGATCATGTAAGTACATCACACCAAAAAGTGGTCCCAGCACGGATCCCTGTGAAACACCACACAGAACAGTTGTCCATTTTGAGAAATTCCATTTCATTACTACTCTCTGTCTCCTGTTGCCCATCCAGTTCTCTAATCCATCTAGCTAGTACACCCTGGACGCCTTGCGACTTCACCTTCACCTTCATTAGTCGATCTCGTCAAACAGCTCACTGAAGTCCATGTACATGATATCTACAGTCCTTTCTCCACTGTCAACTTTGTTATTCCTCAAAGAATTTTATTATGTTTGCTAAGATGTGACCTTCCCGACACAAATTATGGAAGGTCTTGAGTGGAGTCCGACTTGTTTTACCCGGGAGTCATCCTGGTTTTATTTCCAAAGCAGGACTTTATAAAATGCCACACTGATTGGCTGCGTACAAATTGAATGTTGTTTTGAACAAAATACAATCTATCCACAAATATAAATCTGCAAATGCAAATTCGCCCCCCAGATTTATATGTGTGTCTGTGCGAGAGTTGCGAAGTGTGTGTCTGTGTGTGTGTGGTGGGGTGGGATTGGCGTGCGAGTGAGAGAGAGAGGATGTCTATGCTTTTGTCCGTGTGTGCGAGAAAGAGGGTCTGTGTGTGTGTATGTTTAAGGAATCAGAGTGAGAGCCTGTACTCACGTTAAGACACAGACAGATTTTGCAGATCCCTTTCCCCACACACACCCAGTTCGTGGTTTCAGAGCTTCCCCTCTCTGCAGCCTCTGCTCCATTTGTTGTTCATGTTACAGACCCAGATGCTGTAACTACAGTCCCCATGTTTCATCCTGAGTTGGGTCACCAAATCCTCTGGTCTCCCTGAATGTCTGAGGCAGCTCACAGAACAACCTGCAGCAAACCACCCCAGCCCCTCCACTAACTTTTCAATAACAGGAGGCAATCAGACTTCCCTCCGCTAAAAGTGAGATATCTACTCCTTTATAATTATAATTCAGGATCCTCCTCGTGTTTCCGACCACGTGATTAGCTGAGAGGGACAAACACAGGCTTTCAGTGGACACGCACAGACCAAGTTTTAAAGACATGAGTCAAATATGTTGAAACTCCCTGTCCAACATGGAGCACAATTTGGGACACACCGGGAAGTGAGCAACAGCCCGAAACACACCCTCCTGTCCATGGAGCACCACTTGGGACACACCTGCAAGTGAACAACTGCCCAGCACACACACCGCTGTCCAACATGGAGCACGACGAGGGACACACCGAGAAGTGAACAACTGCCCTGCACACACACACACACACCTCTTCATGAAGCACCTCAAGGGACGCACCAGGAAGTGAACAAAAGCCCAGTACACACTCCCCTGTCCATGGAGTAACACATGGGACACAACGGGATGCGAACAATAGCCTGACACGCACTATTACATTTTTTCTGAACTTCATAAAAAGTATTCGATACAAAACACAACCAAAAACCAAGGCCAGGGAAAGATACAGATGGACAGAGACATTCACATTAAAGATAGAAACGGACAATTTATACAGAAACAGAGCATGTTGTTGAAATATGAGGAAAAAAAAGGGAGGGGGTCTATCTGGAGCAGTGAGACCTTGACGGGTCAGGTCACAAGAATGAGATCATTGAATAAAGGCATTGCCCGATCAGCTGACCAAATCTGTTCCACTAAATTCTGAATTTGCCTCACAGAACAAACGCAGAAACTATAAACTGGGACAAGTAGACAGCCCAGCGTGGAGATCAGTGCAGCTTATGCCAGTGTATTGCTCAGTAAACCGGACTATCTGCCCATCATGGAGACCTGTGTAGATTATCTCAGTATTTTGCTCAGTTCGCTGGACTATCGGGCCAGCATGGAGAGTTGTGCAGGCTATGTCAGTGTATGGCTCAGTAAACCAGACTATCTGCCCAGCATGGGGAGCTGTGCACACTATCCTAGTGCATTGCTCAGTAGAAACTGGACTATCTGCCCAGCATGGGGAGCTGTGCAGACTATCCCAGTGTTTTGCTCAGTAAACCAGACTATCCGCCCAGCATGGGGAGCTGTGCAGACTATCCCAGTGTTTTGCTCAGTTCGCTGGACTATGTGGCCAGCATGGAGAGCTGTGAAGACTGTGCTAGTGTATTGCTCAGTAAACGGGACTACCTGCCCAGCATGGGGAGCTGTGCAGACTATCCCAGTGCATTTCTCAGTAAACTGGACTATCTGGCCAGCATGGGGAGCTGTGCAGACTATTCTAGTGTATTGCTCAATAAGGTGGACGATCTGCCCAGCATGAGGATTTGTGCAGACTATGCTTGTGTATTGCTCGGTAAGGTGGACTATCTGGCCAGCATGGGGAGCTGTGCAGACTATGCTAGTGTATTGTTCAGTAAGCTGGACCAGCTGCCCAGCGTGGCAGTATTGCAAAACTTTGCAGGTATATTGCTGCTACATTTGCACTGCGTAAATGTCTAACACGGGACAATTTGCCGCCCATTCTGCGAGTGACAGTAAATGGGCTCCCATAAATTAACGTCTCTGTATCTTCATGCATCAGTTCAAAGCAAGGGGTTTTATGAGTGCATGTGTGTGGGGGTCTCGGGCAGTGTTAGATGTGAAAGTCATTGTCTATGAGAGAGCACACATGGAGGAAATCAGTTTAAATGTGAACAACTGTTAGGGCAGAGATAGTTCTGGATTAGTGGTGCTGGAAGAGCACAGCAGTTCAGGCAGCATCCGAGGAGCAGTAAGATCGATGTTTTGTTCAAAAGCCCTTCATCATGAATACAAGCAGAGAGCCTGAAGGGTGGACAGATAAGTGAGAGGAGGGTAGATCAGTGTGATATCAGATATGAGCTATGGAGTATTGACTCAGAGTTGTTTCTGCAGGTTTGCAGCTGTGAGTGTCAGCAACAGACGAATGCCATCTTTAAGATTGTATTTCACAGCTCATGGATAAAATAGCAAATGGGATGAGCCAGTGAAGTATATGCTGGAGTTATCAGTAGTTAAAATTATGAATGGTCAGCGTATAGTGTCAGGAATTAGTTCATGGCCAAATGAATCACGACTGCTGTCATTTGTCTATTTCAGCTTAAGATATTGGCCGGGATGAGATGGAGTCAGAGGAAGGAAATGCAGTTTGTAACCAGAACAGAAGATAGTGACCTCTATGCTTTCAATATTTAGATAGCAAGTTCAGTGATACAACGAATCATGTTCACAGCTGAAACTGAGCAAGTCAACATAGCAACCCATGAGTAACACTGCCAGAAGCAAGGAGGGAGAGAGTGAATTAACAATTTAGTAGTGGTTTGTCAAGTGAATATCTGGATTTAGAGTCTCAGCAGAAACAATAACAGTGGCAAGGAGGGTGAGTGAATGAAAGAACAGTATTACTGTCAAACATGATTTATACAATTAATGTCTGAACAGTGAGACTTACCAGGTACGTCAACAAAAACCAGGATTGGATAATAAAAATATTGCATAATGTAAAGTGCATATTTGATCCGCCAAGATAATGACCTTCGATCATAACACGTAGAAAGAAACCAAACATCCTTGTATAAACTCCTGTCCATTCTTGGGACATTCCAATCTAATGTTCTCAGATTGTGATCCATTGCTGAAGCATTCCAGACACTTGTGCTTGATTCTAATCTCTCCCCCCTGTCTCTGGAGCTGCTGATCCCTGTTAACACCGTTGGTGATGCTCCCACCATACTGTGGGATAACACATTGAACGGAACCCACTGATCATTAAAGGAAGGAAACCGTCCACTGTTGTAATTGCAACTCATGGATACTAATATTAATGACAGTCACTGAACAAACAGGTCCAGGTAACCCCTTCCTGATATCACTTTTCATATCCCAATAAAAGGGAAAATTTACTCGGTGTGGGTGGAATGGATGGGCGTTGCTTAGTGATGGACCATAAATCTTTCTATCTTCTTATTGTTTCTTCCGTGTATGTGGGAGTAGAGCAAGAACACTGCAGGACTGTATATATTACATGCTGTTTATAAAGGGAGACAGTGATAAAGTAACAGACCAGCTGCATAAGGTGACTGGTGGGGTAATTTCCAGAGCCAATAAACCAGTGTATATGTTTATTGCCCATTGAATTCGTGTAATGTTGCTCCTGGTTTTATGTGCACTGTTGTCAAATTTTTCCATAACCTTGGGACATCATTCAACGCATCTAGACTGCAGCGCAGGAACAGGAGGAAGTAATTCTGTCCCCATGCCCCTGTTACAAAGGGACGGGAAAGGCCATTCAGCCTCTCTAGTCTGTTACAGAGCGAAAGGAGGAGGCCATTCTGCTCTTGAGCCTGTTATGCAGTAACTGTTAGTTATGGAGAAGAATAGTCCTAAT
>NW_025208918.1:0-1887 GCF_004010195.1 Chiloscyllium plagiosum | reverse complement strand
GAGAGCACACATGGAGGAAATCAGTTTAAATGTGAACAACTGTTAGGGCTTAGTATAATGGGCAGAGATAGTTCTGGATTAGTGGTGCTGGAAGAGCACAGCAGTTCAGGCAGCATCCGAGGAGCAGTTAAATCGATGTTTTGGGCAAAATCCCTTCATCATGAATACAAGCAGAGAGCCTGAAGGGTGGACAGATAAGTGAGAGGAGGGTGGGGTGGGGAGAAAGTAGTATAGTGTACAATCGGTGAGTGGGGAGGGGATGAAGGTGATAGGTCGGGGGAGAGGCAGGGTGGAGTGGTTAGGTGGAAAAGAAGATAGGCAGGTAGTACAGGTCATGGGGACAGTGCTGAACTGGAAGTTTGGAACTGGGGTGAGGTGGGGGAAGGGGAAATGAAGAAACAGTTCATGGGCAGCTGTTACTGACGTGCTTAAGAATATTAAGGTAAAGGCATTGCGGACCCAATAACATTATAGATCAGTACGCACAGGAATGACGGATGGATGGGGAGTTCTGTGCGATATTAGATAGGAGCTGTGGAGTATTGACTCAGATTTGTTTCCGCGGGTTTGCAGCTGTGAGTGTCAGCAACAGACGAATGCCATCTTTAAGATTGTATTTCACAGCTCATGGTTGAAATAGCAGATGGGATGAGCCAGTGAAGTATATGCTGGATTTATCAGTAGTTAAAATTATGAATTGTCAGTGTATAGTGTCAGGAATTGGTTCATGGCCAAATGAATAACCACTGCTGTCATTTGTCTATTTCAGCTTAAGATATTGGCCGGGATGAGATGGAGTCAGAGGAAGGAAATGCAGTTTGTAATCAGAACAGAAGATAGTGACCTCAATGCTTTCAATATTTAGATAGCAAGTTCAGTGATACAACGAATCATGTTCACAGCTGAAACTGAGCAAGTCAACATAGCAACCCATGAGGAACACTGCCAGAAGCAAGGAGGGAGAGAGTGAATTAACAATTTAGTAGTGGTTTGTCAAGTGAATATCTGGATTTAGAGTCTCAGCAGAAGCAATAACAGTGGCAAGGAGGGTGAGTGAATGAAAGAACAGTATTACTGTCAAACATGATTTATACAATTAATGTCTGAACAGTGAGACTTACCAGGTACGTTAACAAAAGACAGGATTGGATAATAAAAATATTGCACAATGTAAAGTGCATATTTCATCCGCCACGATAATGACCTTCGATCATAATACATAGAAAGAAACCAAACATCCTTGTATAAACTCCTGTCCATTCTTGGGACATTCCAGTCTCAGATTGTGATCCATTGCTGAAGCATTCCAGACACTTGTGCTCAGATTCTGATCTCTCCCCCCTGTCTCTGGAGCTGCTGATCCCTGTTAACACTGTTGGTGATGCTCCCACCATACTGTGGGATAACACATTGAAGGGAACCCATTTATCATTAAAGGAAGGAAACCGTCCACTGGGGTAATTGCAACTCATGGATACTAATATTAATGACAGTCACTGAACAAACAGGTCCAGTTAACCCCTTCCTGATATCACTTTTCATATCCCAATAAAAGGGAAAATTTACTCGGTGTGGGTGGAATGGATGGGCGTTGCTTAGGGATGGACCATAAATCTTTCTATCTTCTTATTGTTTCTTCCGTGTATGTGGGAGTAGAGCAAGAGCACTGCAGGACTGTATATATTACATGCTGTTTATAAAGGAAGGCAGTGATAAAGTAACAGACCAGCTGCATAAGGTGACTGGTGGGATAATTTCCAGAGCCAATAAACCAGTGTATATGTTTATTGCCCATTGAATTCGTGTAATGTTGCTCCTGGTTTTATGTGCACTGTTGTCAAATTTTTCCATAACCTTGGGACATCATTCAACGCATCTAGACTGCAG
>NW_025208917.1:12400-15540 GCF_004010195.1 Chiloscyllium plagiosum | reverse complement strand
GCAACTAGGGACAGGGGCAGTAAATGCAGCTCAGCCCCACCTTCTCAAGGGGGGCAGCTAGGACAGGGGCAGTAAGTGTGGCTCACCCCCACTTTCTCAAGGGGGCAACTAGGGTCAGGGGCAGTAAATGCATCTCACCCCCACCTTCTCAAGGGGGGCAACTATTGTCAGGGGCAGTAAATGCAGCTCACCCCCACCTTCGCAAGGGGGGGGCAACTAGGGTCAGTGGCAGGATATGCAGCTCAGCCCCACCTTCTCAAGGGGCAACAAGGCATGCGGGCAATAAACGCCAGGCCCATCAAGGGGGGCAACTAGTGTCAGGGGCAGTAAATGCAGCTCACCCCCACCTTCGCAAGGGGGGGCAACTAGGGTCAGTGGCAGGATATGCAGCTCACCCCCACCTTCTCAAGGGGCAACAAGGCATGCGGGCAATAAACGCCAGGCCCAGCCAGAGACGCCCACATCCTCTGAGTGCATACGAGTAGATCTTTGCTTATTCAGAGTCGGTCTCCCCCTGATGTGAAGGTATTCAAAGGTCTTTGCCCTGAGCTTTCACGGAGTTGAGGGTGCGATTGTTCTGTCATTGAGGGCTTCTGGCCCAGCAGTCTCCTCAGAGCCTGCCCTGCCCACTCGCTGCATTGTGCTATCCTCCTGTTCCAGGACCAACCCGCCGAGCCTGCCCAGGACCGAGCCTGCCACCTATTGGCCAAGATCCAAGAAGTGAACTACTGCCTCGGTGATCTGATTTGCTCCTCTGGAAAGGTTAGTCCCTGCCAAGGGTGTGTGAAATGGTCACCCTCCCTCAGATTGGGACGGTATGGTGCCGGGGGATTGGGTGGGGTGTGGGTTCGGTGGGGGAGCGGGGAGGGGGCGTGGAGCTGGGAGAGGAAGAGGGGATGTTGCCACATTCACTGCCAACCTCAGCTGGCAGGAGGAATGGAAACACACCTCAGAGGTCTCACCCTCACTGAGGGTACAAGAGATTACAGACAGTAACCACGGTTACCATCCCAGCTGATCATGGCTTGGCACTCGCTGAGTCACACATTCCTATTTCTTATGTTCTTACAAGGCGAAGCTAGATGGATTTTGGAACAATAAAGGAACTTAAGCATAACGGTGAGAGGGTGCATAAGTGGTGCTGAGGCCTTGAATAGATCAGCCATGATCTCGTTGAATGGCGGAACAGGCTTGATGGGCCAAATGGCCCATTCCTGCTCCTGGTTCTTACGTTCTTTCAGAAATGACACCTTTACGTCACTTTCCCAAATTTACTCTCTGACCTTTTTATTGCGAAAATAAACTTAACAATCACAGAACAGAAACCAAAATCCATCTGCCCCTATTTTAAAAACCAAATGCCCAAATGATATAAAAGTCAACGTAATACACACATTTATCACGGTGTACGGCTCCGTTAGTGTATTTGTCACCGCCTGCTCTGGTGAAACGTACTCAGGTTTCAACTGAGCAGTCTCAGAGTTGAAAACTCTGTTGATGAAATCGATCTTCGAAAAGGTGGGGGTGATCACAAAGACCGTGGGTTTGTGGGTAAAACTAATCTGGTTGACATTCTTTTGGGAAGGAAATTTGTCCCTCCACCCCCCTATAGAGGACTCTGTCATTAGACTCAGGGGTCCTTAGAAACAGGAGCGAGAGCCCAACAAATTTACCTCCTCTCACGCCCCCAAAGCTCTCCCATTCAACACCATCCGGATTGTGGACTCTCCTAGGGCTACCGGGTTTAGACAGTGGAATGTTTTACTGTCATACAGCACAGAAACAGACTCTTCAGCCCAACCAGTCCATCCTGACCATATTGAATTCCAAACTGAACAAGTCCCACCTGCCTGCTCCTGGCCCGTATCCCTCTGTCCGGTTGGGGGTCTCTGTGATGATTGACATGTTGGCCGACCAATGGCAGGAGCTCGGGGGAGCAGGCCCTTGAAGATAGAAAGTCGTGTGATGACCGCTCCCAGATGATGTCCAGCCAGACCCAATGGTACCCACCTCTAGCCTTGCCGGAACATTTTATTGCCAGATGGCCCAATCTTTAAAAGCGAGTCATTTCAATCTAAATTATTCTTTCTCTTCTGGGATGGCTGGAAGGCCAGTAATTGTTACCCATCCCTGACTGCCATGTGAACAGGAGGAATGCAAAGATGTCTCAGAGGGCGGCAAAGAGGCGACCCCCATTGCTGTAGGTCTGGAGTCACGTGTAGGCCAAACTGGGTAAGAAGGTCAGATTTCCCTCCCTCCAGAAAATAAACAAACCCAATATTTCTTTTTTTCCATTTTATTTGTTTCCATTGCACGTCTGGATGTTTTTTTTAAACTGTCACCACCTTGCCAGTGTTCACCGTGAAAGATCCCACATTGTAAATATAAGAGGGGAGGGGAGGAAGGAGGGAGGGAACTAAATGAAAATGGAGTGCTCCCTCTCCAAGGACACCCGGGTGTGAGAGTCGCTGTGGAAGAGAGGCAAGCGGTTAGGAACTATCATTCCCCCTCCCCATTCCCCCCTCCACTCCCCATCCCTGCTGCCGGGATCTGTCGATGGCCATGCCCACAAGGAGCTAGTGTCCTCCAGATCCTGCCCAGACCTTCCCGGCACACAGGTAATTCCTCCTTCCGAATCACAGTGGGGAGTGGAAGATTTCCTCTCTCTGTCCACAGACTGCAGCAGTTAAAGAAGGTAGCCCACCACCATCTTCTTAAGGAGCAACTATGGGCGGGGTGATAAATGCTGGGGGATAGACCCGTCTGCCCGTGACCAGGTGTATCTACGCTACGCTCCGTCTGCAGGGGCGCTGAAGACGTTGTGCAGCTTGGCATCTTTTACTGTGTCCATCAGGGCTCTGGACGTGGCATCCAGTTTACTGTCCCCCCCGCCGGATCGTCCATCTGCAACAATGATACAGTTGAAGTCTCCGGCCAGAATGACCAGCCTGGACGTAGCCAGCAACAGTGGAAGCTGCTGCAGGACGGCCAACCGTTCACTCTTACCCACTGGGGCGTACACATTAATCAGTCTCAGGGGAGCATTCCTGTGCATGACGTCGGTGACGAGGAGGTGCCCGCCCACCACCTCCTTAACCTCAGATGGTGAAGTTGCCTCCCCGCAACAGGATACCCAGGCC
>NW_025208917.1:0-11524 GCF_004010195.1 Chiloscyllium plagiosum | reverse complement strand
CTCAAGAAGGTCAGGACATCTGCTGCTGGGACGTGAGGGTTGTACATCTGGATTGTTACAACCCGACTCCTCTGCGCAGGAAGCACACACAACGGGACCACCGACAAGATGGAGAACAGTGGCTCCCCTTCCTTCTCCTTGAAGACCTTCAGGAGCTGCTCACAATTCTTCACACTCCTGAAGGTCACATTGAAATAGCCTGCTGCAGGGAAATCCTGCAGGCAGTACACGTCCGCGGATTCAAACCCGCAGCACTCCAGCAAAATCTTCTTCACAAACACCGTCCGATCGACCGTTGTGCGCTCCTCCACCTTCTTCACAGTCACCCTGAAAGTGTTGCACACGCCCGATGGCCCGAGCTGATCTGGAGCTCCCTGTGTGACAGACTGACTCTCCCGCACTAAAGGTCTCCATCTCCAGCCTTTGCAGTCACCCTTGGGCGAGGGTGCCTTCTGGGCTCTGACCCTTGCACCAGTGTTAAAAGCTCTGAGCCTCCACCCTTTCTCATCCACAGGTGCCATTCTCTGCCCCTCGGGTCGATGGCTTCAGATCTCCCCTTGGAGCAGAATCATTCCAACAACAGCCAATCAGCTCGCTGAAAGAACAGAACTACCTGTTGACCAAGGTAGGACCCGCTGGTGTTCATGGATATGCCTGACAGATGTGGATCAATGCGGGGTTATCCATGCTGGTAGCAAAAACAAGATGGCGGGTTATTATCTGAATGGCATTGGGAAAGAGTGGGTGGGCAGGGGGGAATGTGCAATGACACCTGGGTGTCCCTGTACCAGTCACTGAGGCTAAACATTGCAGGAACAGCAGGCGGTGAAGAAGGGAAATGGCCTTCCCAGCGAGACTGTTCATGTACAGAAGCAGGGACGTCTTGCTGTAATTATGCAGGGCCTTGGTGAGACCACCCTGGGAGTACTGTGTGTGCTGTTTGGATCTCCATAAGTGAGGGAGGATAATGGAGGAGCAGGTATGTGGACAGGTTATGGAAAAAGATAAAGCAGTGTTGTTCTGAATATAAAAGCAGGGATGTACTTCTGAGGTTCTGTACACCACATTTGGAGCATTGTACGCAGTTTTGGATCCCATATCTCAGGAAGGATACATTGCCCTTGGAGCAGGTTCAGAGGAGTTTCACGAGAATGATCCCAGGAATGAAAATCTTAACACATGAGGAATGTTTGAGGACTCTGGGTTTAGAAGGATGAGGGGATTCTAATTGAAACGTACAGAATACTGAATGGCCTGGACAGAGTGGATGTTGGGAAGATGTTTCTATTGGGAGGAGAGACTAGGACCCAAGGGCACAGCCTTAGAGTAAAGGGAAGGCCTTTTAGAACAGAGATAAGGAGAAACTTCTTCAGCCAGAGAGTGGGGCATCAATGGGATTCACTGCCACAGCAGGCTGTGGGGGCCAGGTCATTGGGTATATTTAAGACTGAGATAGATAGGTTCTTGGGTATCAAGGGAATCGAGGTTTACAGGGAGAAAGCGGGAGAATGGGGTTGAGAAACTTATCAGCTCCTATGTCGTATGATCTGGGTGATTTTAACTTCTCTGATATTGACTGGGACTCCCTTAGTGCCAGGGGCTTGAATGGGTGGGGGTGGAGTTTGCTGAGTGTGTCCAGGACGGGCTCTTGAAGCAATATGCAAATAGTCCAACTAGGGAAGGGGTAATACTACACCTGGTATGGGGGAATGAGCCAGGCCAAGTTATCAAAGTATCAGTGGAGGAGCACTTAGGGAGCAGTGACCATAATTCTGTGAGTTTTAAGTGGCTTATGGATGAGGGTAAGAGTAGTCCTCAGGTGAAAGAATGAAATTGGGGAAGGTTAACTACCACAGTTTTTGGCAGGAACTGGGGAATGTGGATTGGGGCCAGCTGTTTGAGGGTGAATCCATATCTGGCATGTGGGAATATTTTAAAGGCCAGTTGATTAGCATGTTCCTGTGTAAATGAAGGATATGGATGACAAGACTTGGGAGCTTTGGATGACAAGAGAAATTGAGAGCTTAGTCAAAAAGGGAAAGAAGATATATGTAAGCTTTAGGAAACTGAAGACAGAGGGATCCCTTGATGAAGACAAAGTTAGCAGGAAAGAATTTGAACAAGGAATTAGGATGCTAAAAGGGTCCACGAAATGTCTTTGGCAAACAGGATTAAGGTAAATCCAAGGCGGTTTATACATATTTCAGGAGGAAGAGGGTAGAGAGGGACAGGGTAGGTTCACACAGACAGAGGGACCTAAGCATACAGTCCACAGTTCCCTGAAACACAGGTGGATAAGGTGGTCCATAAGATGCGTGGCAAGCTTGTCTTCATCAGTCAGGACATGGAGTATAAAAATTGGCAAGTCACGTTGCAGCTGTTCGGAGGGCTTTAGTCAGGCCACCTTTGGGAACATTGTGTACAGTTCTGGTTGCCACACTACCAGAAGGATGTGGAGGCTTTGGAACATGTATGGAAACAGTTTGCCAGGATGTTGCCTGGTTTGAGGGGATTAGCTATGAGAAGAGATTGGGCAAACTTGGTTTGTATTCACTTGAATGTCGAAGGGTGAGGGGCAGTCTGATAGAAGTTTCCAAAATTATGAGAGACATGGGTAAGAATGGATAGTTGGGGTCTTTTTCCCAGGATAGAATGATAGAATGGATAGCTGGAGTCTTTTTCCCAGGATAGAATGGTAGAATGGATAGTTGGAGTCTTTTTTCCCAGGATAGAATGATAGAATGGATAGTTGGAGTCTTTTTTCCCAGGATAGAATGATAGAATGGATAGTTGGAGTCTTTTTTCCCAGGATAGAATGAATAGAATGGATAGTTGGGGTCTTTTTCCCAGGATAGAATGATAGAATGGATAGCTGGAGTCTTTTGCCCAGGATAGAATGATAGAATGGATAGCTGGAGTCTTTTTCCCAGGATAGAATGATAGAATGGATAGTTGGGGTCTTTTTCCCAGGATAGAATGATAGAATGGATAGCTGGAGTCTTTTTCCCAGGATAGAATGGTAGAATGGATAGATGGAGTCTTTTTCCCAGGATAGAATGATATAATGGATAGTTGGAGTCTTTTTCCCAGGATAGAATGATAGAATGGATAGTTGGAGTCTTTGTCCCAGGATAGAATGGATAGTTGGGGTCTTTTTCCCAGGATAGAATGATAGAATGGATAGCTGGGGTCTGTTTCCCAGGATAGAATGATAGAATGGATAGTTGGGGTCTTTTTCCCAGGATAGAATGATAGAATGGATAGTTGGAATCTTTTTCCCAGGATAGAATGATAGAATGGATAGCTGGGGTCTGTTTCCCATGATAGAATGATAGAATGGATAGCTGGGGTCTGTTTCCCAGGATAGAATGATAGAATGGATAGTTGGAATCTTTCATTCTATCATTCTATCATTCTATCATTCTATCCTGGGATAGTTGGAGTCTTTTTTCCCAGGATAGAATGATAGAATGGATAGTTGGGGTCTTTTTCCCTGGATAGAATGATAGAATGGATAGTTGGGGTCTGTTTCCCAGGATAGTATGATAGAATGGATATTTGGGGTCTGTTTCCCAGGATAGAATGATAGAATGGATAGCTGGGGTCTTTTTCCCAGGATAGAATGATAGAATGGATAGCTGGGGTCTTTTTCCCAGGATAAAATGATAGAATGGATAGTTGGGGTCTTTTTCCCAGGATAGAATGATAGAATGGATAGTTGGGTCTTTTAGAAATGACAATGGGTAGGGGTCATAGGTTTAAGGTGAGAGGGGGTAAGTCTGAAGGAGATGTGGGAGGTGAGGTTTTTTTACACAGAGGGTGGTAGGTGACTGGAATGTGCTACCAGAGGAGGTGGTGGAGGGGCTGATACAATAGCAACGTTTAAACGGCATTTGGACAGATACATGACTAGGCAGGGAATAGAGGGATTATGGACTACACAGAGTCAAAAGGTTTTTAGTTTCGGAACGCATCGTGTCGGTGTCATCTGGGTGGGCCGAAGGGCCTGTTCCTGTGCTGTACTGTTCTTTATTATTAGTATAAAAGTTCAGAAAAGATTTCCAAGGATATTGCCAGGGTTGGAGGGTTTGAGTTACAGGGAGAGGCTGCATAGGCTGGGGCTGTTTTCCCTCGAGCGTCAGAGGCTGAGGGGTGATCTCGCAGAAGTTTATAACATTATGAGGGGCATAGATAGGATAAATAGACAAGGTCTTTCCCCCCTGGGGTGGGGGAGTCCAGAACTAGAGGGCATAGGTTTAGGGTGAGAGGGGAAAGAAATGAAAGGGACCTAAGGGGCAACATTTTCACACAGAGGGTGGTATGTGTATGGAATGAGCTGCCAGAGGATGTGGTGGAAGCTGGTACAATTACAACATTTAAGAGGCATTTGGATGGGTATATGAATAGGAGGGTTTGGAGGGATATGGGCCAAGTGCAGGCAAATGGGACTAGATTAATTTAGGTCGGCATGGACGAGTTGGACCGAAGGGTCTGTTTCTGTACTGTACATCTCTATGACTCTATAAGACCATAAGAACTAGGAGCAGGAGTAGACCATTTGGCCTCTCGAGCATGGTCCACCATTCAATAGGATCATGGCTGATCCCACACACCCTCAGACCACTGTCCTGCCCCATCCCCACAACCATAACAGGAGGGGGTTGGGCAAATACCTGCTGAAGCTGGGCTGACACTTGGACAATTGCTGTAAGAATTGCTCGCAGAACCGATCTTAAACATTGCACAAGGAGGAAGCTCCCTGACCCCAGCTCACCAGGAACTGAATCAGGAGAAAGGGGGCATTAGAGAGGAAACAGTGTCACCTGCAACATGAGGGGAGAGGGCTGATTGGTTGGGCCACGTTGGCATGGAGATGCAGCAGGAGCTGTTAGCTCAAACCAGGCACGTTGATTGGTCAGGGCATTGCCGCGGGATTGGCTGTCTCCATCGGCCTTTCCTCATTGAGAAAAGTGTAACCGGTGAACGTATTGTGTGGAGCTGCAGGGAGTAGGGTTCCATGCATTGATACATGAGAATTGTAAAGGTGATAACCTCACACAGTCTTCCTGGGTCCATCTCAGCACAGTCAGGATTGGCTAACAAATGTTGTCCAATTGCTGAAGCCCCATCTGATTTCAGACACTGTGTTTTCTCTGACTGTAGCACGTGACAGCAGTCCCTGCCCCCTGACAGCACCCCACTGTCTTCCTGTTTTAATGTGAAACAGCACACTGTTCATTCATGTCTGTATCTGGCCTACAGGAGCTGTCATCGAAGCGTGAACGAGTCACTACCTTAGAGCAGGAGAAAGCTTCTCTGGTCAAGCGGCTGATGGAGGATCGAGGAGCCCATGCCCAACTGACCCCGAGGACAGGGACGTCACGTAGCCCCCCCACCCTGTTCTTTTCCACACTGGGGAAGTGAAGAGGAGCCATGAATCTCCCCTGCAGACAGGACCACCCGAGGGTAACTCTGACACCAGTCGGAGGACAGTGCTCCAACACTCCAGCATCCCAGGAGGAACTGGCCAGGAGTTTGCTGTTTCCACTGCACACTCAGTTAGGATAATAGGTGAAAGACAGAGGCCCTTAATCAAGGACTGAACCATTGGGGTGAACCAAGTAACTTTGCTCTTTCAGAGAGAGAGCCAATGGATCATTGACGTTAACTCACAACTTTGCCCTGCGCGACGCCCCAGCGTGTCATACAATAACCTTTCTGTCTATTCATGGCTGCGATTATTTATTTCTCTATTTATATAAATTATTGCCAATGCTTTCTATGTGTGTCCCCACTTTGTCACACCCAACATTTCCCCCATGGGACTATCCCCACCCACAGGATACGGCGTTTGGAGAGGAAAGTTAGTTTGCTTTTTTTGTCTTTATATCTTAACGAATATTGTAAAAGTGCGTTCTACAGAACAGTTAAACAATTCTCCAGAAGGGTCAGAAGTCTCCAGGAACTGAAGATTAAACACACTACAGTACTGCAGGAAGAAAAGAGTTAAAGTCAACAGAGCTTTAAAAGGATTTTCTTATTTCCAATTTTATTTGAACATAGAAAGCTGAAGGAAAAATATGCTTTGAATCATTCACTTTAGTTCCACACTGGTAATATTACACACAGGCAAACTTCCAGCTGTAATGTGTCTCACAACTCATCTCCTGACTCCCCAAACATTATTTAAAAGAAATCTGCATGGGTATGTGATTAGAAGAGTGAGAGGGATATGGAGGGATATAGAGAACAGATGCTGGAGATCAGAGTCAAGTGTGTGGTGTTGGAAAAGCACACCAGGTCAGGCAACATCCAAGGAGCAGGAGAATCGATGTTTCGGGCAAAAGCCCTTCATCAGGAACGAGGCTGGGAGCCTCGGGGCTGGAGAGATAAATGGGAGGGGGTGTGGGAAGGGTAATGGACAGGTCATGAGGGAGGTGCTGAGTTGGAAGGTTGGAACTGGGATAAGGCGGGAGGAGGGGAAATAAGGAAACTGGTGAAATCCATGTTGATGCCCTGGGGTTGGAGGGTGCCAAGGCAGACGATGAGGCGTTCTTCATCCTGGCATGGGGTGGTTAGGGAGTGGCGATGTAGGAGGCCCAGGACCTGCATGTCCTCAGCGGAGTGGGAGGTGGGAGTTGAAGTGTTCGGTCACAGGGCGGTGGGGTTGATTGCTGTGCTCTCTGAGATGTTCTCTGAAGCGTTCTGTGAGGAGGCGTCCAGTCTCCCCAGTGTAGAGGAGAATGTCTCAGGAGCAATGGATACAATAAAATGATATTGGTGGATGTGCTGGTAAAACATTGATGGATGTGGAAGGCTCCTTTGGGGCCTTGGATGGAGGTGAGGGGGGAGGTGTGAGCGCAGGTTTTGCAATTCCTGCGGTGGCAGGGGAAGATGCCAGGAAGGGAGGGTGGGTTGTTGGGGGGTGTGGACCTGACCAGGTAGTCACGAAGGGAATGGTGTTTATGGAAAGTTGATAGGGGTGGGGAGGGAAATATATCCCTGGTAGTGGGGTCTGACTGGAGGTAGCGGAAATGGCAGAGGATGATGCAATGTATATGGAGGTTGGTGGGGTGGAAGGTGAGGACAAAGGGAGTTCTGTCTTGTTGTGTTTGGAGAGGCAACCAGACCGCACCACCAGGGATATGTTTCCCTCCCCACCCCTAACCGCTGTCCGGAAAGACCATTTCTCTGCGATTCTCTTGTCATGTCCACGCCCCACACCAACCCACACTCCTGTACTGGCACCTTCCCCAGGGTGGGGTGGTTAGAGAGTGGTGATGGAGGAGCCCCAGGACCTGCAGGAAGTGCAAAACCTGGGCATCCTCCATCGCCACTCTGTAACCACCCATGCCAGGAGGAAGAATGCCTCATCTTCCTCCTTGGGTCCCTCCAACCCCAGGGCATCAATGTGGATTTCACTAGTTTCCTCATTTCCCCTCCCTCCACCTTACCCCAGTGCCAAATTTGCAACTGGGCACCTCCACCTGTCCACCTTCCTTCCCATCAATCCTCTCCACCCTCCTCTCCGACCTATCAGCTTTAACCCTACTTTTATCCACCTATCACACTCTCAGCCACCTTCTCCCCCGCCCGCCCCCCCAGCTCCACCCCTCTCCAATTTGTGTCTCCACCACCTTGGCTCACAAATCTCATTCCCGATGAAGGGCTTTGCCCTGAAACGTTGATTCTCCTGCTCCTCAGATGCTAGCTGACCTGCTGTGCTTTTCCAACACCACTTAGCATGGGCTAAGTGCTGGCAAATGGAACTAGATTTAATTTAGGATATTTGTTTGATATGGATGAGTTGGACCAAAGGGTCTGTTTCTATGCTGCGTGACTCTATGACTATGACTCTATAAAGCCCGCCAACAAGGCACAAGTTAGGAGGGTGAGGGAATACTCCCCACTTACCCCGGATGGGGGCAGCCCCAACAACACTCAAGAAGCTCAACACCATCCAGGGACAAAGCAGCCCCCGCTTGATTGGCACCACATCCACAAACATCCCCTCCCTCCACCCCCCGACGCTCAGTAACAGCAGTGTGTACCATCTACAAGATACCCTGCAGAAACTCCCCAAACATCCCCTCCCTCCACCCCCCGACGCTCAGTAACAGCAGTGTGTACCATCTGCAAGGTACCCTGCAGAAACTCACCAAACATCCCCTCCCTCCACATCCCGACGCTCAGAAACAGCAGTGTGTACCATCTACAAGATACCCAGCAGAAACTCACCAAAGACCCTCAGGCAGCACCTTCCAACCCCACAGCCACTTCCATCCAGAAGGACAAGGGGCAGCAGGTCCATGGGAACACCACCCCCTGCAAGTTCCCCTCCGAGCCCCTCCCCATCCCGACTTGGAAATATATCGGCCGTTCCTTCAGTGTGGCTGGGTCCCAATCCTGGAATTCCCTCCCTAAGGGACATTGTGGGTCCACCCACAGCACATGGACTTCAGCGGTTCAAGAAGGCAGCTCCCTCCCACCTTCTCAAGGGGGGCAACTAGGGACAGGGGCAGGAAATGCAGCTCATCCCGACCTTCTCAAGGGGGCAACTAGGGGCAGGGGCAGTAAATGCAGCTCACCCCCACCTTCTCAAGGGGGGCAACTAGGGACAGGGCAGTAAATGCAGCTCACCCCCACCTTCTCAAGGGGGCAACTAGAGACAGGGCAGTAAATACTGGGCCCAGCAGGTGATGCCCAGATCCCAGGAACGAATGAACAACAAATTGCATCCGTTTCCAAGCACTTCATTGCTAATGGAGTCCTTTTATTTTGGAAGAGCAGTCACTGATGGGTTGTGAGAAATTTGCCAGTCAGTTTGCACCCAGCTCCAACACACACAACACCGAGATGATGAATTTTGGGCTGTTGTATGTGGGTGAAGTTTGAAATGGCACTGTAGGCCTTTCCATGGCCAGCAGAGATAGTAAGCAGGCACTCAGTTTCTTGTCTGATTTCCCGGCAGAGAAACGATAGGAATACAGAAGTTACAGCACAGAAAGACACCATTCAGCCCATCAACAGTGCATGAACCTCATTATTGTGCATACCTCAATTAAGACATCGCCTTCACCCATCTCTGTTCCAAAGGGAAACAGCCCCAGCCTATCCAATCTCTTCCTATAGCTGCAGGTTTCATTAAAGGGTGTGAGTGACAGAGTCATAGCGTCATACAGCACGGAAATAGATCCTTAGGCCCAACTAATCTATGCTAGCCATAATCCCAAACTAAATTAGTCCCACCTGCCTGCTCCTGGCCCATATCCCTCCAAACCTTTCCTATTCATGTACCTATCCAAATGTCTTTTAAACATTGAAACTGTCCCCACATCCACCATTCCTCAGGAAGGTGACTCCACACGCGAACCACCTTCTGCGTAAAAAAATTGCCTCTTACGTCTTTTTTTAAATCGCTCTCCTCTCACCTTGAAAATGAGACCCCTAGTCTTGAGATCCCCCATCCTCGGGAAAGACACCTGCCATGAACCTGATCTACACGCCTCATGATTTTGTAAATTCCTACGCTCCAGTGGAAAAAGTTCCAGCCTATCTAACCTTTCTTTATAATTCAAACCCTCCAAACCCGGCAATATCCTGGTAAATCTCTTCAGAACCTCCTTCAGTGATGTCCTTGCCATAACTGGGTGACCACAGCTGCACATAAACCCTCCATCATGTGTTTTTACAACAATCACTGGTAATTTTGGACTTGCCATCAGTGAGATTAATGTTCCCTCAGTGGAAGTTATGGTTCAGATCCGCTACTGATGTGGTCGAAACATCACCTCAGGAGCAGTGGGAACGTGAACCGAGGTAAGCTGATATTACTGACTGAATTTCCAGTTGCCGTGGTCTGCTGGAGTATTGTGTACAATTCTGGGCATCACGTTATAGCAAGGTCAGAACGTACCGGACAGAGTGCAGGCGGGTTGACGGGAATGATCTCGCAAATGCAAGGCTCCAGTTACGAAAACAGATGAATTTTGTGGAGGGTCGGGTAGCCACTGTCACTCACTGCCCTTTTCGGGATGGAATAAACTCCTCAGTAACAGTGCAAGGTCCGTGAGCTCGGTCAGACACGGCCTGGTCCATGTATACCTAGGTGGGCCCAGCCAGCACAGAACCACGTGTGCCATCATTTCACAAACAGAGGCACCAGCTCATCTGCAACTGTCCAAAGGGAATGGGTGGTTATTGTTACTGATCACACACTGTCCTTCACACGACTCCCTCCCACTGGGACTGGCCGGGGCACTGGGTCACACACTGTCCTTCACACAACTCCCTCCCACTGGGACTGGCCGGGGCACTGGGTCAGACACTGTCCTTCACACGACTCCCTCCCACTGGGACTGGCCGGGGCACTGGGTCACACACTGTCCTTCACATGACTCCCTCCCACTGGGACTGGCCGGGGCACTGGGTCAGACACTGTCCTTCACATGACTCCCTCCCACTGGGACTGGCCGGGGCACTGGGTCAGACACTGTCCTTTTCCCTCCTCCCACTGGAATTGGCTGGGACAGAGGGTCAGAAGACGGTCCTGAAGAAGGGCTTATGCCCGAAACGTCGATTCTCCAGTTCCCCGGATGCTGTCTGACCTGCTGCGCTGTTCCAGCAACACATTTTCAGCACAGAGGGTCAGACACTGTCCTTTCCCCCCCTCCCTCTGAGACTGGCTGGGAAAGTGGGTCAGACACTGTCCTTTCCCCCCTCCCTATGGGACTGGCTGGGACAGTGGGTCCTTTCCCCCCCCCTCCTTCTGGGACTGGCTGGGACAGTGGGTCAGACACTGTCCTTTCCCCCCTCCCTCTGGGACTGGCTGGGACAGTGGGTCAGACACTGTCTTATCCCCCTCTCTCTGGGACTGGCCGGGGCAGTGGGTCAGACAGTGTCCTTTCCCCCCTCCCTCAGAGACTGGCTGAGACAGTGGGTCAGATACTGTACTTTCCCCCCTCCCTCTGGGACTGGGGGAGAGAGTGGGTCACACACTTTCCTTTCCCCCGCCTCCTTCTGGGATTGGGTGGGACAGTGGGTCAGACACTGTCCTTTCCCCACTCTCTCTGGGGCTGACTGGGACAGTGGGTCAGACACTGTCCTTTCCCCACTCCCTCTGGGACTGACTGGGACAGTGGGTCACACACTGTCCTTTCCCCCCTCCCTCCGGGACTGGCTGGGACAGTGGGTCACACACTGTCCTTTCCCCCCTCCCTCCGGGACTGGCTGGGACACTGGGTCAGACACTGTCCTTTCCCCCCTCCCTCTGGGACTGGCTGGGACAGTGGGTCAGACACTGTCCTTTCCTCCCTCCCTCCGGGACTGGCTGGGACAGTGGGTCAGACACTGTCCTTTCCCCCCTCCCTCTGGGAATGGCTGAGACAGTGGGTCAGACACTGTCCTTTCCCCCCTCCCTCTGGGACTGGGGGAGACAGTGGGTCAGACACTGTCCTTTCCCCCCTCCCTCTGGGACTGGGGGAGACAGTGAGTCAGACACTGTCCTTTCCCCCCTCCCTCTGGG
>NW_025208916.1:8079-15540 GCF_004010195.1 Chiloscyllium plagiosum | reverse complement strand
TCATTTTCTCTATTAGTTTACCGTGGGAAACCTTATGAAACACCTTACTATCGTCCATGTGTATGAAATCTACAGACCGTCCTTCATCTATCAGCTTGGTCACTTCCTCAAAGAAATCTATTGAATTATTAAGGCACGATCTCCCCCGCACAAAACCCTGTTGCTGATCACTGATATGCCTATTCTTTTCCAAATGCAAATACATTTTATCCCTTCGTACATTCTCCAGCAACTTTCCCACCACTAACATAACACTGGCTAGTCTGTAGGTACCTGAAATATCCCTTCTTGTACGAGTGGACAACATGACAAAACCTCCAGTCCTCTGGTACCTCACACTTGTTTAAGGGTGCTATAATGATGTCTGCCAGGGGCCCAGTTATTTCCCCTCTCGCCTCCCTCAGCATTTTGGGCAGATCCCATCCGGCCTGGGGATTTGTCCAACTTAATAACCAGCAGCCTACCATGCACATCTTCCCTACTTACGTCAAAGTGATCTAGATTTATCAACCTTCTCATCATTCATCATGTCCCTCACCTCAATGAACACTGATGCAAAGTAATCCGAATTTCACCGCTTTCTCACGTTCGATACACACTCCTCCTTCCTTATCCTTTAGGAGAGCAATCCTTTCTCTAGTTACCCGCTTGCTTCTTATATAAGTATAAAAGCTTTGGCATTCTCCTTAGTTCCGCTCGCTAATGTTATTCCATGGCCCATTTTAGCACATTTCATTCCAAGTTTCAGATTTGTCTTACTCTCCCAGGCCCGTTCTGTTCGGAGATAGCTGGACCTTATGCACGCTTCCCTTTTCCTCTTGGCGGATCATGCGATTTCTCCTGTCATACACAGTTCGCGAATCTTGCCTTTCCTATCCTATGCTTTCAACGGGACATGCGTTTACTGCACTATCTTTAACCCATCTTGAATACCTCCCACATATTAAATGTGGACTCCACTTCAAATAGCTTTGTCCAGTCCACATTTCGCAGCTCCTGTCTCAGCTTGCTCTATCTGGCCTTGGACAGGTTCAGTCCTCTTCCCTTAGGACTACTCTCATCTTTGTCACTGTTCCCATAGGAATCCCCCAACGCAACATCTAGCACTTGGCCTGGCTCATTCCCCACCACTAGGTGCAATACGGCCCCTTCCCTCGTTGGGGAGTTAACATAATGCTCTCGAAAACTCTCCTCGACGCTTCGTACAAATTGTTCCTATAGACCTTTGAAACTAAGTAAATATTGAGAAATTTAAAATGACCCATCACCACCACCCGTTTGCAGTTACATTTTTCATAATCTGCTTATCAATTTGTTCTTCTCCCACAAAGTCACTGCTGGGAGACCTGTAATACAGACCCAACAGTTAAACTATACCCTTCGTATTTGTCAGCTCCACCAATAATGCCTCACTACTAAAGCCCTCCATATTGTCCTCCTTTAGCACAGACGTATTTTCATCCCTGACCAGCAATGCAACTTCCACCGCCCCCCCCCACCTTTTTACATCCTTAACTGTCCTGTCTGATGTGTGTATGTCCTGGAACATGAAGTTGCCAATCATGGCCTTTCTTCAACCAAGTCTTTGTGATTGCAATTATGTCATAATCCGACGCACCAATCCAAGCCCGAATTCACCTACCTCATCCACTTTTCTCCTTGCATTAAAGTACATGTACTTCAGGCTACCAGTTCTTTTGTGTACATCTCCACTCTGCCTACTCTTCGTCTTATTCCTGATAACCTCATTATTCTGGCAGTCTCCAGTTTCCAACTCGATGTCTACTTGTCTTCTCGTCCACTTCTCAGGAACCTGCCACATTACTTTTAATCCTCCCCAATATCAATACCAAAAACTCCCCCAAGCTCATTAGTTCTTGTCTGGTTCGGGTACAGCCCGTCTAATTTGTAATCGTCACACCTTCCCCAGAACCGGTCACACCATCCACCAAATCTGAACCTCCTTACTGCAACACCGTCCCTCAAGCCACGTGTTCATCCTGCCAATACGTTCACTTCTCTGGGAGGGAGTGAAGATTGCAGATGCTGGAGACCACAGACGAGAATGTGGTGGTGGGAAAGCATAGCAGGCCTGGGAACATCCAAGGAGGATGATAATCGACGCTTTTCACAAGAGTCCTTCATCAAGAATGAGGCTTGTCAGCCGACGGGGCTGAGAGATGAATGAGGGAATGTGGGGATGGTGAAGGGAACTGAGAGTGCGAAAGGAAGATGGAGGTGGGGTAATCGTGATAGGTTGCGGAGCAGATTGGAGTGGATGGATGGGAAGGAAGGTTCACAGGCAGGACAGATCATGAGGATGGTGCTGTGTTGAAAGGTTGGAACTGCATCAAGGTGGGGGGAGGGGAAATGCGGAAACTCGTCATTCCACATTGATTCCATGAGGTTGGTGGTTCCCAGGGCGAAAGATGAGACGTTCTTCCTCCTGGCGTCGGGTGTTGAGGTCGTGGTAATGGAGGAGACCGAGGAACTGCATGTAATTGGCGGAGTGGCCATGTACTTTAATGCAAGGTGTATCGTCGGTGAGGTAGATGAATTTAGGGGTTGGATTGGTGCGTCGCATTACGATTTCTTTTATGGAAATCTGATAGGGGTTGGGGCGGGAAATTTATCTCTGGTGGTGGAGTCCGTTTGCGGATAACAGAAATGGCACTGATTGTTGCGATTTATACAGAAGTGGTCCAGTGGAAAGTGAGGACCAGGGCGTTTCTGTCCTTGTTGCAATTGTGGGCCGTGGTTCGAGGGCGGAGGTTCGGGAAGTGCCTGAGATGCTTTGGAGTGCATCATCTAACACTTGGGTTGGGAAACTGTAAGAGGATTAATAACTGTCAAAAGAGAGCTACAGCAAATTGGAGTTGATGCTGCGATAAAATGAACCTTTTGCACGTTGATTAAAGAGACCAGGTTTTAGCTGCTGCATTGTCCTGTTTTGATCCTGATTTCTATTTTATTCTGTCGTTATGTTCATATGTGTTCGATTGCAAGACGAGAATTGTACGCCACAGAGAAACAGTCCGATAATTACGATCAATCATGATTACTGTGATCTATTGGATCATTTATTTTTGTTATTGAACGATATCTTCTCGTGAACACAGTTTTATTTGATTCTTTTTTTCTATTTCACATGTTGTTATGATATGGACACAAACAGGCAAACTCAATCCGCATCCACAGCTCATATCCACAACACTAAAACTGAAATGCTACAAAGACTTGAGGAATTGAATACATATCCCCATGAAATGTTTTATGTGGTATTTTCAGTGAGGCCCAAGAATAGACCCCTGTGGGACGACCACATCATTGGCCTACAAACCGAATGATCTACAATCACTCTCTGCCTTCTGTCAACCAACCAATTCTGAATCCAAAAAGCAAAAACTCGCTATATCCCATACATCCTGGTTATATGAATGAGCCTGCCATGGGCAACTTTATCAAATGTGTTGCTGAAGTCCATGTACACCACATCCACTGCTCGACCTTCGTCAAACTGATTGTCACCTCCACAAAGAATTCAATAATATATGTGAGGCATGACCTGCCCATCACAAATCTAAGCTGAGTTCCTTTAATCATGCAAGGCTTTTCCATATATTCAAACATCCCATCCTCCAGAATTCATTCAAAAAATTGCCGAGCAAACACAGAAGACTGACTGGTCTGTAACTGCCAGGGATTCACTTATGTCACTTCAAGAAAAGCGGGTCAGCGTTCGCCTCAATTCAATCCTTTGGTATGACACCAATGGAATGTGAGGAAGCAAAGATTTTTGCCAGCGAATTAGTAGCCTCCGATCTTGTTTCTGGAGCAAGCCAGGATGAGTTTGTTCTGAGCCTGGGGACATATCAACCTTAATGTGTGCCAAAATGTCCTGCACACCAACTTCCTCAATTTCGATATTTTTAACCCTGCTTCCCCGCTGCTCAAAATTCTCATTCCCAACACAGTCCCTTTCCTTACTGACAACCAAAGCAAAAAAAAAAAACACTTAGACCTCGTATCTGCTCAGACAATGTACGCAATTTCAATAGACTATCCCTGACCAGTCCCACCCTATCCCTGGTCATTCTCTTATTCCTCACATATGAGGAAACTGCCTTTGGTCTCCCTGATCATTCTTTCCCAGCCTTTTTCCTGCTTCCTCCCAGCTCTCAGCAGTTTATTTCTGAGCTCCTTCCAAGCAAACCTGTAATCCCCTGTATCTGTGCTAGAGCCTTGCTTCCACTAACTTTTATAAGGTATCTTCTTTTGACAATTACTTCCTCTGTTCTTGTCATCCAAGTCCCCTTAACATTACTCCTGCTCACCTGTCTCAGAGGAACAAATGTATGCATCATTTGAAACACCTACCGCTTCAACATTCTCGACATTACCGTTGTGCCCTTTCTGTGGACCAATTGCTCCCAATCTGTACTTTGTAATTCCTGTGTGATGGCGTCATAATTTCCTTTTACCCAATTCAGTATTTAATTCCAGTCCATTACCAATGTATTTAACATGGAACACTTCTCTGGGCAATTGGGGCCTGGCAATCACTTCTGGAATAGACAGCGACACACATGGCCTAGCAATAGTAAAGAAGGAAAAGAAAATCGCACAATGAAAATTCACAGAAGAAGCACAACACTATACCAGGTAGACACCACCAAATTTATGTTATATCATAACTCATCACATTTTCCAACACTTATCCTATGTATTCGAATGTTATCTAATTCAAAGTGATCATACAAACATTTTCACAGTATGTCAGGTTTGCATGTCACTGAAACTCTTCCCAATCCCATGATTCTCTGTGAGAAAAGGTCCTTCTTCAAAGCCCTTCAAACCTTCCATCGTTGCTTTTCACTTTTGCTATTTCCTTTCGAAATAAGAGTAACTGATCCATCCATTGCACCCAGATCTGAACAAAGTCGGCAAGTTGAGCTCGGGGTGTATCTGCATCACTCACTATCTGAGGAGCGATCTACGGGGTATGAGGAGGTGAAGAAACCATTCTTAAGTGCATTTTCGCTGGTGCCTGAAACCTAGAGACAACGCTTCAGGAATCTAAACATGGACCCTGTTCAAACGTACATTGAGTGTGAAACGATTCATCAAAGTTATTTGATAGCTGGTCAAGGGAATTAAAAATAGATGGAGACCATGACACTGTTAGAGAGACAATTAATTTGGAGGGATTCAACAGATCACTTCCTGCGATCATCAGAACTGTTGTGGAAGTTCACAGAGTTAAACGTGCAAGGATAGCGGCTGAAAGGCCGGCTGATTATGGATTCGCTTAGAAATCCAAAATCGGCTTCCGACATCAATTTCAATTCTTGATGGATAAATATTAAGTGCAACAGTTATCCTTGGGTGTTTTAGGGCAAATTAGACCTCATCAAAGATAGTGTATGATTGTTTTCCACAGGGAAAAACGGAAACAAATGAACGAAAAAGAATAGCTAAAATGCTGTGTTTTTTTTTCACTGCACTAAAACAGGCATGAATTCAAAGTGCTTGGGGTTTAGAAAAAGCATTGGGAAGACAGGTGTAGAAAATTAGTATAAGCCGGCGAATATTGTTAAAGTGGCAAAAGAAAGCACAGTGACACAGATAATCACTGGACGTATCAAATTTCACTTCACCCTTTAGAAGTTCCAAGAAAGAAACCTGCAAATTTATCTATTCCAGAAAATATTACTTTGTCCAGATATTTTTGTTGTGTTTTCATCCCTCACCACACATAATCACCAGCAACATCCTTCCTACCAGAGCCTTGTGCCCTTTTCTTGCCTTTGTTCTATTAGTTTCTTCGTGCCTCCATTTCCACATTAAAAACGGGACATCTCACTCATTTTCCAGTTCTAATGGGGATTCATCAAGCTGAAATGTAACTTGATATATTTTATTCACAACATCACTGAAACGTACTGTGCTGTTCCAAGATGCTGGCCACTGTGCTGGACACCTTTGCAAGATGTTGTAATGTAAACTATGTGATATGTATTACATGTTGAATAAATTACTTGCCATATTAAATATGAAGTATGATACATAACATCCGTGTGATCTTGGATTTCTGTGATTTCAACGAGCAATGTTGTGGTTTTCCACATTCCTGAAAAAATAATTGACTTGTAACGATTTTTATTCTTTTGCAATCATTAATGACGTAAGGGGTGCTGTCCCTTTAAGACAGTTGAAAGCTAGCAAGGACTTAGAGATGCACTGAGTCCAGAACAAGATTACAATGTAACGCTTGGTCAGAACAGCTAGCACTGGCTGAGCTGCTGTGAGACAAAAGCAAATGCAAATTCAAACAGTCAGTTTACATTATGCCCCAAGACAACAAATTCTAATCAAATTTGAATTTGGTATTTTGACAATATTAAAACCATGAAGTGATCCGATGTTTTGGGATATGAAACCAGAAAAATAAACTTGATCAGTTGAGAGAGAATTGCCAAAATACCAACAAATGTTGGCCGCTCATCAGAACTCTCTGAGAGTTACCTGTCTGGAGAAGGAATTTGCACGGTAAAAAAACATCGGAACCGACCAAAATAGCAAACCTACAGAGCAAGATGCAAAGAGAATATTAAACAGCTGCCTTTTTTTGAAATTTGATTTTTTTAGCAAATCCTAATCAGGTGTTTTATCAGACCAGTATTGTAGAGGGGAAGGTAATCGAGAGGGTTAGATAAATGATTTCTAATCAGTTGTTAGTTAATATTCCCTGATAGACTTTAAACAAAGATGCTAATTTTTACTTTAAAGACTGACTTTTGGGATAGTTCCTTGCATCTCAAATTTTCATATACTGCATGGGGTAATGTTTTTCTGTCCTGCTCGTTTAAGTTCGTGGGATGGGACGGGGGTTACCTCGTGTCATAAGACACATAATCATCGAATCACCCACTAAATAATAAGGCCTTTGGACCATCGAGGCTACTTATCCAAAACTACGGTCTGTCAACTCTTCCCACTTTTGAGCATGTGATCCACTTTCTTGAATGTTATGGTTTATCTGATGCTCATTCAAGAATCCTTTCTCTTAGGATTGTACAGTTGGTCGGCTGCTCTACTAGGATGAATATTGGCCGACCATTCTCAATATCGCACCTCTTATCTCTCAAATCCTTTGCATTTCTTTGTACCACTCATGGATTTTATTTATATTTGTCTTAAATTGTTTTGCAAACCATGAAAATACATCATAGGTCTTTCTCGATAAGAATAAATTTTACTTTTGTTTTGAGTCTGCATGAAATTTGTCTTGATAATTTTGCTTTCTGGGATATTGTGACAATTGTTGGTTGAGTCTGCATGAAATTTGTCTTGATAATTTTGCTTTCTGGGATATTGTGACAATTGTTGGCCAAATCGTAACAAAGCCATACTGTTTGTACCTTAAGCAGAATGAGAACTGAATCCCTCCGGTAATGATTG
>NW_025208916.1:0-3065 GCF_004010195.1 Chiloscyllium plagiosum | reverse complement strand
GGGCAAAGATTCATCAAATTGTTTTGCCAGTAAGGTATAGAAAGGAGGTGCTGCGAGTGGCGCATGAGATATCACTTGGAGGTCATTTAGGGGTGAGGAAAACAGAGAGTAAAATACAAAGACATTTTTACTGGTCTGGGCTACACAAGGATTTAGTTGAATTTTGCCAACATGTCATTCACGTCAGCTAATCGGAAAACCACAGGCAGTAATAAAACCTGCACCTTTAATACCTATTCCAGCATTTGTGGAACCTTTTTCGCTTGATTAGTTACATAGATCCCCTACATCAAACAAAAAGTGGGAATAAGTATTTATTAACAATAATGCATATATCGACTAGATTTCCAGAGGCAATCCCATTATGTAACATCACAGCTAAAAGGGTTGTCGAAGAATTACTTAATTTTTTAACTAGATACAGTCAGATCAGGGTCAAACGTCACATCCAAATTATTCAAGGAGGTTATGGATAACTTGGGAATAAAACAATTCAAATCTACTGCGTACCATCCAGAATCGCAGAGAGCACTAGAGAGATGGCATCAAACACTAAAGACCATGTTGAGGACTTATGGTCAGGATTATCCAGATGATTGGGATAAGGGAGCTCCATTTGTACATTTTGCAATCAGAGATGTACCGAATGAATCAACCAAATTCAGTCCATTTGAATTAATTTTGGGGACATGAAGTAAGAGGTCCATTAAAATTGATGAAGGAGAAATTAATAAGTCAGAATTCAGAGACCACCCATTTGTACTATGTGTCAAATTTTAGAGAACGATTAAATAGAGCTGGAGAGTTGGCTAGACAGCATTTTAAAGTATCACAGCATACAATGAAACAAGAAGCAGACACGAAATCATAAATTCACAATTTTTCAATTGGGGATAAGGTATTGGTGTTATTTCCAATACCAGGTGAGCCTTTAAAAGCAAGGTTTAGTGGATCTTATCAAATCGTGAAGAAAGTGAGTGAGTTGAACTACTTGATAAGGACTCCAGACAGGAAGAAATCTCACAGAGTGTGCCATGTGAATATGCTCAAAGGTATTTTGATAGGGAAGGAAAGCAAGAAGTGAAGGTGTTACTGATTACAGCACAGAAGGAAGAACCAAGTTCAGAGGATTCTGAATTGGACATTCCTCAAATCAAATTGGACAATGAGGAAGTTATCAAAAATTCTGATAAATTATTGAGTTACCTTCCACAAGAAAATCAAAATGACCTGAAGGAGTTATTACTATCACATAGGGAGATATACAGGAATAAACTTGGAAGTACTAACCTCATTGTGCATGAAGTAGAGATAGGAGATGTTGTTCCAATTAAGTAACATCCTGATAGGCATAACCCTCTAAAGTTGGCACAGGTTCAGAAGGAGATAGAGCTCATACTCAAGATGGCATAATCGAAATGAGTTACAGTGACTGGAGCTCACCCATAGTCATGGTGCCAAAGCGAGAAGGTACCCAACGGTTGTGTGTGGACTATCGCAAAGTCAACACTGTTACAAAGACTGATGCATATCCAATTCCACGGTTCGAGGACATGTCAAAAAAGTGGGACAAGCAACTTACCTTTCTAAGTTGGACTTGTTCAGAGGCTACTGGCAAGTACCTCTGTCAGAGCAGAGGCAATTCCGGCTTCCGAAAGGACTATATTAACTCAAAGTCATGCCATCTGGTGTGAAAATGCTCCAATCACATTTCAGAGACTGACTAATAAGGTCATTGCCAGGTTCCATAATTGTGCTGTTTACATTGATGACCTGGTGGTTTTCAGTCACTCATGGAAGGAACATTTACAGCATTTATTGGACTCGTTCAATCGACTTCGGAAGGCAGGCTTGGTGGTAAACCTAGCTAAAAGTGAATTTGCCAAAGCCTAAATCACGTTACTGGGCCATGTTATTGGACATGGGCAAATGCCGCAAGGCATGTGAAAACGAAAGTAATTGGGGAATTTGCCACACTGTCGATGAGAGAAGCAGTACTACGGTTCCTGGGATTGAGTGGATTTTACCGAAAGTTTGTGCTGAACTTTAGCAGTGTGGCTGCTCCACTCACTGAATTGTTAAAAAAAAAGGGCATGATGTTCAATGGACAGCAGACTGTCAAAAGGCTTCAATAGCCTAAAAACTGTGTTAACCGCTGCCCCAGTATTAACTACACTGGATTACATGAAGCCTTTCAAGTTGGCTATTGATACCAGTGATGTGAGTGTCGGTGCGGTGCTCCTTCACGAGGAATGATGAGGGAATAGAAAGACCTATCGGGTATTTTTCCAGGAAGTCAAACGTTCATCAACAGAAATATTCAATGGCGGAGAAAGAGACTTTAAGCTTGGTGTTGGCATTACAACATTTCAGTGTTTATATTACCAGCAATGCATCTGAAACAATCTTATACACTGATCACAACTCATTGACATTTGTGGGAAATTTTAAGGACAACAATGCCAGATTGCTGAGCTGGAGCTTGTTGTTGTAGCCATTCAATTTGACAATTGTTAATGTGGCAAGTCACGAAAATCTGATTGACAATGCGTTATCGAGATTCGAATGAGATACGGAGGTGTTCGGTGGTGGGTGTGCCATGGCCTGAATTTGCATGTGGTTGTGCATGTTTGTATGAGTATCGTTAGTATAGTGTATGTGTGTTTAGACTACTAACCAGTTTGTTTTTGAAGGATTTTAAAATTGAAGCCATCTTTTGGTGTCGATGGTTCTTTTCTTTAAGGGGGGGCTGTCACAAAGCTGGTCCGTTTTTTCTAAAAGCTGTTCCTTTTCTCAAGGAAACTGTGTCCTTGATTTTTTTTCAAAGGGGTCATAAACATTTCCCAGTTCCAATTAGACTATTTTGCTACAGAGATTAAAGGGTATTGAGAGACCTTTTTGTTTATATATAAACAGATGAGACTTCAGGCCAAAGTGGTCATGTTTTAGAGGTGACTTATATAATGAAAGGGGACTGAACTGCTCAGCTCTCTAGCTGAGCAGTTCAGTCCAGAACTAGTTCAACAGTGAGCTGTGTGGAAAGTCTCTCTCTCTCTCTTTCTTTC
>NW_025208915.1:12713-15537 GCF_004010195.1 Chiloscyllium plagiosum | reverse complement strand
CGTCACGTAACACCAATTTCTGTGGTTGCTTTGATCTTTCGCTCATTTGTGAATTTTATCGCATTAACGATTTTGAAGTTGTCCCCTCTACAGAAAAGGTCCGTGCTTTTGCACCATTGTACAAAAGGTGCAGTTGGTCTAAGCGACAGGGCTCCCTACAATGACATCCGACGCTGTTTCAATCTATCTATCCTGATATCGACCCATGGAAACAGCACTGCGCAGTCTCCTCGAGTCTGGAAAACAATCCCTTCACAGATAATTTTACATCCCGCTCTCAAGCGGCTTTTCATTCCAGCGCTTTCAATTCCTCACAGAATCCGTTTCAACAGAATTTGTCACTGACTCATTTGTTTGTGTTCAAATCCTGTGAGCAGAGGGTCACAGTTGGAGAGTGCTGAGCCCACAACCCAGAGGGCTGACCATACTCTGTAAACTGTACTCTACTGTTCATCATTTCACTAACAGCAGGTAGATGTGTCTATGCTCTGCAAATGTACACGCCTGTTTTAAGAAACAAGATAAACATTTCCTGGTACCTGCTCTTGTTGTCACACAGACAACAACAACAGCACTAGTCGAGATTGTCTGCACTCCGACATCCGTTTTCTTCCCAGGGGTGTAAAGATGATGGTCTGAAACGATTTCTTCTGTTCACTGTCACTCTGGGATGATGTGAGCTGTGAAATTTATTCTCTGAGCTTGGGGTAACGTGATAAAGCTTATACATATCAGCTGCAGTATGCCTGAGCGACAGGATATGCTGCAGTAATATCCCATCTCTGCTGATTCAGACAGCAGAGCCCTCGCTGTAACTTCGAGGAGGACACAGACACAGTTCCCGATGACTTGGAGAGACTCTCTCTTTCCCTGCAGTTCTGCTTCAGAATGTTTCATCTGTTTCAGATGGCGTTATTTGCACCAGGTTCCCAAAAGAAGATGGGTTCCTGTGCATGTGCAATCTCCCTTTTGTACAGCTTTCCGAAATTTGCATAACTCCCACTCCCTCTAGCCGCCTCCCTGATTCCCAAACCGGTGTTTGATATGGAGCTGAAGAGCGCGTTCACGTTTCTCTTCCACGACACTGATTGCCATGCCACACACCAGACGAAAAGCTGAAGACTGCGGGAAACTGCTGTGGTCAGCGCTAACAGAGCGGCCCAGCGGGAGCGTATTGGGCTCATACCCCCGAAATTAATGGATTGAAAACATCCTCTGCTCGTTGACAAATCCAGGTTTCAGTGTGTGCACTGTCCTCGCCAGTGTTCCTATATAACATAGCTCCATTCTACGTATTGCATGTTGTACAAAATCATTTGCCAGAGCTGGGAATAAACTGGTGAAGGTGAGCGATATCAGTTGTAGAGTGCTCTAACCGCATGACGCCCTGCAGTTATTCCCTATGCTGGTTCGAACAGCAGTGTCGTTCCCGTGAAATGAAAAGCCATGAGTGACTATTGGATCAACTTGTTGGAGACAGCATTATGACACTGACACAGTTCCGCATTATTATAACATAGATGGCCAATTATGAATAACCACAGAGATATACAAGCCAAAGAGAGTCGCCCTGGAGTCGATGGGCTGAACAGCTTCTGTCGGCGCGTGAGTGACGCCACACGTTGATGCTGTCCCTCCTTCTGTCTCTGGGACAGAGTGGCTGATGGTGAACAATGTTTCATTTTAACCCTCCCTTCCGTGTTAGACTTTCTGCAGCCCCGTAGCTCAGAGCCGTGGGGATGACTCTCAGTGACTGAGGGTTTTAATGCATTCTCTTCATCTGGGACAGGTGTTAACTGCTGCCCGATTGCAACATAGAAACCAATGTCACTGATACAAAAGCCTTTCTGCAGGATTGCTGTGTGAAGATGGATTCTGAACAGCAAACAGGCTACACCAAAATGCCCTCACAGCAATTTACCTGAGGGTAGAGAATCCGGAGTACATTCTGTCTTTCCCAACAGACAACTCTCAGATAAATGATATTTTCAGGAAGTTCCCAAACAAACTTGCGGATTTCCAGCACTTGATGGAACTGGCTGTGCAGATCAGAGCACATCCACGCTTACCTCCCCTCACACTGCCTGCCATTGGAGGGAAATAGCTGAATACTCTGCCAATGGAGTCCAAGCTAAATGGATAAACAGCACTGTCCCGTGAACAAGGAGACGGAATGAGAAGGCAATATTCTTGAATCTCTTTGGACCTTAGAAATCCGAGACCAAAGTGTAATGTCGTTAGATCTGAGCGACTTTGAGCTAGTTTGGTGTTGGAAACCTAAGAATGTCACTTGCCTCGGGACATGATCGTCGCTTAGTAGCTTGAGTTAATACTGGCATGTGAGAATTTCTTACTTCAGGTCGCCATCAAGCCTTGGTTGTTTGATTTCACTTTGCCCGGTCGCCCCATCAACTGTTTGATAAAAACAAGGTGTAAAACATGAAGTTGCACTCCTTGAAATAACGTCGAGTTCAGGGGTAATAAGTGTCATGGTAGTGGGCGTGGCACAGTCCCACATGCGGTGAAAGTGAAACAAGTGTTTCAGGATGTTCACCCACACAATCCCACTCTGAATAAATCCACCATCTGGATGTTTGCACAGTTCTGGGTTTGAACCTTTAGGAAGTGGGGACGGGAAAGGATTGGGAACAGCGCTGAACAGGTGGATGGGAATGGTCTGGTATATGAGGAATGTCAACAATAAAGGTCATTTGGAAAGTTGGGACAGTTTTCCTTGGAGAGCAGAAGGCCGAAAGCTGGCCTTGTTAAACCTTTTCAAGACATGAGTGGGATAGACAGAGGAAATAAGGAAGGGAGAATGCTC
>NW_025208915.1:0-12049 GCF_004010195.1 Chiloscyllium plagiosum | reverse complement strand
TTGTGAAACAAAGTCCTGCGGTGACTCTACTCGTTGTTATTTGGTTTTCTGGCGCAAGGGAAAATTATTCCAATGAATTGCGATGTCATATGTTCTTAAATTTCTTCTATTTCCTTCTTTTCTGTCCTGGAGACGGCGGAAGGGAAAGCTAATCTAATCGAGAATGTGATAGATGAAATTGACTTTCTATGGCCCATTCTTATTGTGTTCTTTCTTTCTCTCTTTTCAGCACTGTCTGGGAAGTGGTGGTGCACTAAGGCTCCAGTATGCTTGAAAGAATAATTTGGAATTGCCCTGCTGTTAGTTGTGAGATTAGTGTATGGCTCATGCCCTCGGACTGTCTCACAATTGGCATTCATGCTTCGCTGTGTCTGAAAATGCATTTGGTTTGTCATTTTTGTTTGTGTTCCGTGTTAAAGCGTGACTGTTTTGCCATTCGAGAAAACACAGTTTGTGAGATAATTTCCAGCAGCAAAAACCCTCAAATGTGGATCCGGGAATATTTCACAAAGTATGGTCAGTCGGGACAAAAGTAAGGAAGTCTTTCAGTTCTGCAGTTTTTCACAATGCTACCTTTCCGTTGAACAGTCGAATAGATTCAACTATTGCGCCACAGCGAGCGATGGCAAGCCCCGCTAATAGTAATCCTTTAAGGAGGGTGTAAGCAACACAACGTTATTGAAGTACACAGCATGGCAACAGAGTCTTCGGTGTATCTCGTCCATGCTGACCACATCGCCAAATTTAAACAAGTGCCATTCCCAGCATTTTGCTTCCAGTGCAGCTTGTTTCTATAGTGTAGTGGTTGTCACATGCGCCTCACCCACGAAAGGTCCCCAGTTTGAAACTGGGCAGAAACAGCCCTGGCGAAACGTTGTTAAATGTTTCTCCAACCTGCATCTGAACATATGCCAATCTGTTTCAGAGTGTAGTTCCCGCGTTCTAATCCTTCCACAAAAAAACAGTAACACATTTGCATTCCTTGCGCCGGTGGCCCATTTCAAAGCCAAGGAGAAAGCTGATGTGCTGGTGAATTCCTAATGTAGCCCCTATGTCAAATGTACCCCCAAGTACTCTCTGACAGGCCTCATTTGGAAGCTGTCTGCCGTTATTCAACGTGCGAGAATTAGTACCAGAAGTCCTGAATCATGTTTTTGCATGTTAGCGGCTCATTCCGTCAGCAACAGCAATGAATGAATTTACACTCTCAGAGGAACCTCTGGGGGCTTGTGCTTTCATAGCGTCGCTAGTATTAAGGTGCGACCCGAGATCTAAGCCTTGTTAGAAGTGGGAATTCGGAAATAACAGTCAGGCTACCGAATGCCATTGCATCCATTTGGTTTTCTTTAAATCATAGATGAGCAGGAAAATGTAAACGGGGAGGGGAAGGGGAGGGGGAAGCGGGATAACAATGTGAGGCAGTTGCAGCTCTGGTGAAACTCCTTATTTATGATTCACGCAACAACAAGAGACGTGAAGGTGACTCAGGCGTGCGAGCTCGTCACATCGAGAACAAAAAGCACTCAAGTGCAGTTAGCACCTCTTTGACATCTTATGGGGTGGGGGGGTGGGGTAATCTCCTTTTGACTTCTGAAAATATGTTCAGAAACTGCCTTTTGCATTGACGTGAACAGAGACTGCATCACGAATAAGAACCTGGACTTTTGTGAAAGTTACTGAGTCGCTTCCCATCGATTCCCACATAGGTTTCCAACTCAGTTGGCAGCCATGTCGCTCATGCCCCGATGGAGATATCTCTGCAGCATGTTGCATGGTTAATGTAACAGACAAGGAAAGTGCCAACTCGTACTGGCACCGAGGTGTGAGCATGCTGACATTGTGATTTGTCTTCTCGGATTGTACTGCTACCGCGGCTTTTCAGGTAGAGAACGTTCTTTGTGTCGCTTATTCTGCAAAATAGTCCCAGTGACTGAAACTATGCTGCACGGTATGATGTGGAACATGGCCTGCTCAGCTTTGTGCATTTTCCCTGTCGTCCGGTGTGTTTTGTGTTCTGTGTAAGTGTGAAAGTTGATCTGTTTCGACCAATGGGCGAAATCATTTACTAAAGGGAGAATCGACATTCCAGTAATGTCACAGTTATTTTATCAAATCATGACGGAACTACATTCTCACACTCGCATATACATTTGTAGCTGAAAAGAGTCTCAGAAGATAGATTCAACTTTCCATTGATTTTTGTGTGGTTTGATGGGCTACCTTTATCTGTTGCGAAATTGATCTTGTAGTCCGGCATATCCCAGCTGCGATGCGAGCAGGGCAGGGATCACGAAGCACAATTGAAAATGTATGAAAATAGATGGCACGCTTTCGGGTGTTACCGTGGCCGAGCGTTCTAAGGCCCTGGAACCAGGTTCCAGTCTCTAAGGGGGCGTCGCTTCCAATCCCACCAATGCCATTTCTGTGTGCCAACAACAAAGCCGCAACGTGTTTAAGTGCCGTGTTCAAAGCAAACAAAAAAACCCAGAACTGGTGGGTTTGCTACTTGGAGAATTAACTGCGGTGTGGGAGAGTGCAGACTCTCTCAAAGGGATCAATGTCCATGTTGTCATGATCGTGTTCGCCGCCCACACGATAAATCGTAGGCTCAAGCATCTCTGCTGCTGCTGTTTTGTTCCAGACAAGTTGAGCTTTCACTGGAACCGAAGAGAGACTGTTATTTCATCGCTGTAGTGAAACAAAGTTCTACGGTGACTCGACTGGCCATTATTTTCTGTTTTGGCGAATGAGAAAATAATTCCAATGAATTTCGATGTCATATGTTCTTAAATTACTCCCATTGCCTTCATTTATCTCCTGGAGACGGCGGAAGGGAAATGCAATCTAATCGAGAATGTGGTTGCTGATATTCACTTTTTATGGCCCATTCTCTTTGTGATCATTCTTTCTCTCTTTTCAGCACTTTCTGGGAAGTGGCGGTGCACTAAGGCTCCAGGATGTTTGCAAGAGCAGTCTGGAATTCCCCTGCTGTCAGTTGTAAGATTAGTATATGGCTCACGCGCCTGGTTGTGCCAGCCAGAACCTACCCTCTCCTTTCCTGACCCTCTCTGCTCTCGATATCAACTACCCCTTCATCCTCCACCCATTCTCTGGTGGGTGCTGTTGCCAGACCGTTTATGTCTTGACCAAAGAGGCGAATATAGAATCCAAACATTCTAATCTACTCCCAGACCAGATAAGACACTTCTCAAACAGCCTGCACAGTAAGCTCCTAGCCTCGATCATCGCTTCAGTCCGAATACCCGAAGCGCAAGCTCGTTTCCCATATAAACCGATGACGCATAAACAAAGAGGCAGAATGAGGGATCCCGGAAGTCTTTGCTCCCAGGAGGAACATAATGGACAGAACTGAAAGCCAGGAAAATGAACATTTACACATACACGTGCAGACAGGAAATAATCGAGAAGACCTTCTCACCTATTCAAGGAGATGGCTGGAATATCCTGTGTCAATTACAAACGAATTATTACTGCCAGACGTTTGTTTAAATTCCATTCAGTTTATTCTTGTTTTGATCGCTATACAATTTTCACCACTGTATTGTTACTGCTTTACCATTATTACCTTTGTGATTTACCCCTATGAAAGCTGTCAGCACCCACTACTTATGGGAGAAAATTCTGGCAATCTGTGCAGAGAATCAATTCTGTGTCAGCCTCGTCAATTTCTTTTCCACAATGTCAATTTGCCAGCTTCGTATCTGGTCTCTGATCCATAGGAATGAATTTCTCTGACACCACATGATCGTGAATTGCTTATGTTTTTACGCTGTTATCCGTCTCCCGTGTGGAATCTCGCTGAAACCCATTTACAGTACATTATTTTCACTCCACTCTTTTAAAAATCTGATCACTTCCTCAAAACATTTAATCAGATCTGTTAGGCATCACGTCCTCGGCCAAAACCATGCTGACTCCTTCATCAAACCTTGCCTGGACAAGTCGTAATTAATTCTCTCCTTCAGAGGTTTCTCCAAAAGTTTCCCGACCACTCCTGTGAGACTCACTTGGCTATAATTCCCTGCTTTGTTTCTATCTGTCTTGTTAAAAAGTGGAACTCCATTAGTAGTCATGTAGTCCTCGACCAACTCCCCTTTGGCCAAAGAGGAATGTGAAACATTGGTCCGAACCCCTTAAATTGCTCCTTTGTCTCACAGAGCAACGTGAGATACAATTTCACTCTGAGCTAGGGATTTGTTCACGTTTAAGACTCTCAAACCTCCAGTATTCTCTCAATCCCTAGATGAAACTGGTCAAGAACCTCTCAGTGCATGTTCCTGCATTCTTTCCAGATGTCTTCCCACAACAGGACAGTTCGCCAGCTGAATGTGTAAAGTTATTCATCAAGTTATCCTGTTTACAACTATACTCCACTGCACTGTCCCACTGGAGGGAACACATTCACGTATTTTAACTGGAAGACGCTGTTTTCAGCCTTTGCGCCTATAAACCCTTTAACTCTGATACCCAAAGGCACATTGTTACAGTGAGAAAGCGTTTGAGTGTTCTCTATCTGTAAAAAAAAAGCAGTCACTTGATTACACCTCCTGCGTGGACTCTAATCTATTCACATCTGAAGTGAGGGATGTTTTTCTCTCTGCTGTTCATCACATCCAGGAGAGAACTGCGGCAGAAATGATTGCTATCTTCATTGACCGAAGAAGTTGATGCCGATGGCTCACCTTGTAATGGGAACTACCCACAATAGAACTTTTCAGCAGGAACACGGTTCTGTATTCTGCGTAGGGGATCATTACACAAGCACAGTATCAATCAACTACCAGGCCATGCACAGTCATTCTTCCTCGAACATTCACAGTATCCGACTCTAACCAGACCAAAACCAGATGGTGCTGGAAAAACTCAGCAGGTTTAGCAGCATCTAAAAAAAGAAATCAGAGTTAACATTTCGAGTCCAGTGACCATTCCGCAGAACTGATGATAGCTTGGAAAATGTTAGTCTATCTGCAGAAGATATAGTGGGGGTGGGAGATGGAAAGGAGTAAATGATATGTAGGGATAGAGTTCAAATAGAGAGAAGAACAGTTGGACAAATGAATGGATGATGATCTGGCTGGCAGGGTGAATAGCTGTTAATGGAGACTGTTAGCGGCGATCCATATGTAATGTGTTATGGCAGGCTACGTGACAACAAGGTCTGGCGTGTGGGATAGAGGGATAGGACATGGGAGAGTTCAGGCCCTAAAATAAATTAAATTGATATGTGGACTGGAAGGCTGCAGAATCCCCAAATAGAAACTGCGGTGGTGTGCTTCCAGCATGCGCTGACTATCGCTGTAACTCTTCTTGAAGAAAGAACTTCGATGTTCTGCAGTGTGGTGACCCAGTCCAAACTTCGTTTCCCAAGATAGTGGAAACCAAATTGCAAGCAGTGATTGAAGTAGAGTGGATTGCGTGAAGTGCAGTTCATGTATTGCTTCACCTAGAAGGTGTGATTGGACCATTGGAAACAGAGGAGAGAAGACGTCAATGGATAGGTGACGAGAGACAAGAAGCAAAAGGAGATATTATTAGAGAAATCATGAGGACAAGAAACCTAACAAAAAGGCACTTCACCTGAATGCTCGTCGCGTTTGTAACATGGTTGAAGAGCTAATGGCACAAATCAACACGAATGAAAATGATTTAATAGACATGAGAGAGACGGCAAAAGGATGGCCACGACTGCAAATTCAATATCCAGGAGTACGAGATTACTTGGAAGGTCAGGCAGCAGTGTAAAAAAAGGCGGCGTCTCTCTGTTATACAAGGCCGACAACAGGGCAGTATGAAGAGACGCGGTAAGTTCGATGGAGAATGAGTTTGAATTAATTTGCGTGGTAACTAGAAATTCTATGAAGAAAAAGTTACTAATAGGTACAGACTATAGTCCAACAAATAATAACATCATATTGGTGAATGCAATAAACAAAGAAATGAGCAATGCCTGTAAAACTGGGTCGGCTATTATCATTAGGGATTTTAATCTACATGTAGCTTGGTCGAAGCAGCTCAGTCACAGTATATTTGAGGAGGAGTTCGTTGAGTGTACCCGTGATAGTTTTCTTGAACAGTATGCAATGGAACAGACGAGAGAGAAAGCAATCCTCGATCTGGTCCTGTGTAATGGAACAGAAATAATTAATGATCTCATAGTTAAGGATCACAGTATGGCACATTTGGAACGAGTGGTCACAGTATGGCAGAACTTAAAATTCAGATGGGGAGTGTGAAGATAAAATCCAATACCAGGTCCTGTGCATGGACGGGGGGCACAACAATAGAACGAGATAGCACCTGGCCAAAGTAGACTGGAAACAAAAGTTATATGGTGAGACAGATATCGAGCAGTGGAGGACTTCCAAAAAAGTGTTTTTGTACAAGTACTCAGTTAAAGTATATTCCTGTGAAAAGGAAGGATTGTAAGAAAAGGGGTAATCTGCCCTGCGTGTCTTAGGAAATAAGGGAGGCGATCAAAGCGAAAGAGAAGGCATACCAAGTGGCCAAGAACAGCATGAAACTGAAAGGTTGGGAAAACATTAAAGATAAACATGAGGAAAAATAACTAGCAAAGATTACAAAGACAGATAGCAAAAGTCTCTATAAAAATATAAAACGAAAAAAGAGTGGCTAAAGTAAAGGTTGGTCCTTTCGAGGATGAGAAGGGACATTTAGTTATGCAATGTGATGAAATGGTCGAGGCATTGAACAGGTATTTTGTGTCAGTCTTCACAGTGGAGGATGCGAATAACATGCCCGTAAGTGGCAAAGAGACAAATGTAGGTGAGGACCTGGAAACAAACATGATGACGGAAGAGGTAGTGTTAGGAAAGCTAATGGAGCTGAGGATGGATAAGTCTCCTGGCTGTGAGGGAATGCATCTCAGGGTATTGAAGAAGGTGGCGGGAGAAACAACAAGTGCACTAGTGGCAATTTTCAAATTCACTAGACTGCCTGGCAGTCCAGCAGATTGGAAAACAGCTCGTGTGACACCACTGTTTAAAAAGGGAGGTGGATAAAAGATTGGGAATTATTGATCAGTTAGCTTAATTACTGCAGTGGGGATGATGCTTGAGTGCATTATCAAAGAAGAAATAGCAGGACATCTCGATAGAAATTAGACAGATGTAACGTAGTTTCATGAAGGTTCAAGCAGAAATGTTATGTTGCAGCTGTACGAGGTGCTGGTGAGGCTATCCTTGGTTTACTGTGTGCACTTTTGGTCCCCTTACTTGAGAACGGATGTACTCGAACTGGTGGGGGGAGGGGTGCAGAGGAGGTTCATTGGGTTGATTCCGGAGTTGAGGGGGGTTGGCCTATAAAGAGAGACTACGTAGATTAGGATTATTTTCTTTGGAATTTAGAAAAATGAGGGGGGAGTCTTACTGAAGCATGAAACATTGAACGGAGTAGATGAGAGAGAATTATAAAGGATGCTTCTAATTGTGGGTGAAACTCGGACAAGAGGGCATAGCCACTGGATCAGAGGGAGCAGATTTAGGACTGAGTTCAGAAGGACCTTCTTCACCCAAACAGATGTGAATATATGGAATACCTTGCCCAGCGAAGACGTTAGTTCACTAATTTTTTTAAGCTAAGAGCGATACTTCTTTTGAACAATAAAGGCAAAAAAGAGATACAGTGGGAGGGCGTGTAAGCGAATTTGAGTCTTTAGAAAGATCAGCAATGATGTCATTGAACGGTGGAGTAGGCTTGAAGGGCCGCACAGCCTACTCCTGCTCGGGTTTTTAGGTTCTATGCATTTATGTGTCACAACAGCAGCTATGCAGGGGGAACACTCCATGGGGCGTGTTGGGGGAGGTGTTGGGAGTGAAGGCACAGTGCAACAGAGTTTCCTCTAGGGAATGGTCCCTGTAGATGGTGGACAGGGACTGGAGAGCGTTATAAGTCTGATGATGACATCTCGCTAGAGATGGTAGAAATTTAAAAAATAGAGATGATCACTTGAATCACCACTGTGAATTCATGAGCCAACTTTTATAGGTGCGCCATTGAGAGCTTTATGTCTGGATGTATCACTACCTTGTATGACATCTGTACCACTCAAGATCGGAGACAGTTACAGCGAGTGGTGAACTAGGCCCAGACAATCACAAAGGCCAAGCTATTATATGTTTACATATTATTGATAAATCTTTGCAACTTAACACTGCGATCTGCTTGTATTGATCGCAAGATAAAGCTTTTCACTGTACCTCAGTACACGTGACAATAAATTCAATTCAATTCAATTTGTGGAACGTCGACGAAATGGATTTTCGGAGCAGCTTGTGGTGGAGCTAAGTAGGGAACAGGCAATACTGGATTTAGAGTTGTGCAATGAGGCAGACGTGACAAGGGAGCTGAAGATGAAGGAACCCTGAGGAAGTGGTGATGATAATAAGATTGATTTTACCCTGCAATTTGAGAGGGAGAATATTCAATCAGATGTAACAGTACTAAAGTTGAATAAAGGCTATTACAGAGGCATGAGGGGGTGGGGGGGGGGGGGGGGCTGGATGAAATTGTTGGGGAGAGGAGACTATCAAGAAAGCAGGAAAGTAGAAATGCAATGGCAGGACTATTTGAGCGCAATTCAGCAGACTCATCCGAGATACATCCTGTGGAAAATGAGGCATGGTGCAGGGTGGATGAGGCAACCATGACTGACTGAGGAAGTCATTGATAGGATAAAAGCAAAAGAAAAAATATATAATGGAACGAAGGGCAGTGGATAATCAGAGGATTGGGAAGCTCACAAGACCCACAAAGGGCAACAACAAAACAAATGACGAGGGAGATGATTAAATATAAGAAAACTACTAATATAAAGGAAGACTGCAGTTGTTTCTTTATTCAAATAAATGCAAAACAGAGATAGAAATGGACAATGGGTCACAGGAAAATGATACTTGACAGATAGTAGTGGGGAACAAGGAAATGTTTGAGGAAATGAAAAAAAATTATATTGTGCCGGTCTTCACAGTGGAAGACATGAGTTATACCTAAACATACAAGAGAATGGGTGAACAGATGTGCATCGAGTGGCCATCACTGAGAAAGTGAAAGAAACACTAAATGGCCTGAAGTTGGATAAATCATTTGGATCAGGTGGAGTACCCTTCAGAATTCTAAGGTAGACAACTGAAGAAACAGTGAATACGTTAGTGGAGAACTTCCAGGAGTCGCTAGAATCAGGAAGAATGCTACAGGACCGAAAAATCACAAACGTGACACCCCATTTTAAAAAGGAACAACAGAAAAGCTGCAAATTACAGACCAATCAGCCGAACCTTTTTCGTAGATAAGGCCCTAGAATCCATTGCGTTGGAAGAAATTTCTGAATACTTGGAAGTGTATGATAAAATAAGGCAAAGTCAGCATGGTTTCAACAAGGGGAGGCCATGCTTGACAAATCTACAAGAATTCCTCTTTGAGGAAGTAACGATGAAGGTAGACCAAGGAGAGCCATTGGATGTTATGTGTCTGAACTTTATGAAGGCCTTTGATATTTGCCGCACAGGAGGCTACAGGGGAAGCGGCGAGTGGGGCAGGAATCTCCAGATGAAAGGTGGTCACGTTTTCATAGTTGATACAAGGGTTTGATGTGCCATGGTAGGGTCATGGTCCGGGGGAGATTAGAGGAGGTATCTGAGAGTGGGCGTTCAACCTCTGCAACGTCGAGGTCAGTCCACCAGGCTACAGCAGCATCACCCTTACTGGCACAGCCTGAATAACACAGTTACGGTTGGATCTAAGCACATGGAGTGTCGGCTGTTCGGACAGTGAGAGGTTGGATTTGGTCAGGGGAGTGCAGAATAACTAAGACAACCAATGTCATGTTGAGATTTCTCAATGAACCGATTTAGTTCAGGTAAAGGCTAGAAGGGGGGTTCCAGGAGGAGGGAGAGTGTTGCAGCTGGGTATCGGAGTCTATGGGGCAGGGAGAGGAATCTTGCCGAAAGAAATGTGCATTGAAGCAAAGACAGCGGAAGAGCTCAACTAAATGTCATGCCTAAAATTCATTAAAGTGGGGGCACAGAGAGGTAAATTTCAGACATTTGATTAGTACAGAACATTCAGCATCAGAGAGTGAAAGTTTAACAGGGATGCTGAATGAACGACAGGAGGTAGAATTGGAGGAGAGGATGGGGTTAGAGGGCATGGTATGGGAGGGCAGGAAGGTTACAGAGGGTCAAGGGCATCTCCACGTTGTTGCAAATTGCGTGCCCAGTACACCTGGTCAGCACGGCGAATGAGCCGGTGAATAAATTAGAATTGTGGAGTGGTGCAGCCTTGAGTTAATGTGATGCGATACTGCTGGACAGAGAAACTGTTGAACTCAGTGGCACTGAAATCGCTCGATCAGTCCTCAGAAAGTAACTGATTGAAAATAATTGGGAAGGTAATCTTATTGTAACGTCCTGATTTCACTGGAGTGACACTCAAGCAGCATGGTCTTACTTTTCAGAGACTTTAGACCAAACTGTGAAAACATAATATGTCTTGATGTTTTTATAAAGAAAAAAATATCCATGGTTTTGGAAGGTACTAGCAAGGGCAGAGTTTATTTGTCATTCCCAATAGCTCTGGGGAAAGTGTCATTGTTCAGTGAGGAAATTACCAGCGCAGAATTTCCTGCGATTCCCATTGACCACAGTTTTCTCAGGATCCCTGATGTCACATGAGTTAAATACTACTTTGAGGCAACGCAAGTTACTCTGACCTCACCTCAACTGACATTGGAAAATCAGTTAAATGAATAAAGAACAAATGGACAGTACACAGCCTGTTTGAACAATGTGCTCACTGTACTCACAATGTTTAAGGGAAAACTAACGCATGGATTTCTGATTCTGAGGAGAGGTTTGTCCTATTTGTGATGAAGCTATTTGGTTACGTGCTGTGACAAAGATAGCAAGACACTCCACTCTGTACCATGACGAACAAAACCAGCCTGTTCAAGGTGCATCAGACAGTGACAGAAACACACTATTGCCTGTTCCTATTGGACATTGATCATCTCAATCTCATCATTTACTGATGACCGATAGCAGCACAGAAGCCAGCGGCTCCCATCATCCCAGTTGGAAAGCAAAAAGGGTAAGGGATGGCCAGAGAAAGTGGGAGTAATTGGGGAATTGGTTTAACTTACAGTGGGAGTGGCAGAAGAAGAGTGTGAAGGGAGATCATCAATGGAAGAGTATATAGCAGCAGAAGGGGCAGTGCAAACAAAGTAGGAGTGTAAGAAAAGAGTAGGACGGAGGTGGACGAATGGCAGATGACGTTTTAGTGACAGTGAAAAGCTTGTTTTCGAGGAAGTGAGATTGGATGAGAAAAAAATCGCTGTTCTAGAAAATCGGGATCTGGATTCCATTCAAAATTAAGTAAGGATTTCTTGTACTTTTCCTTCTATAACTTGATTCTTGTTCAGGTTGTACATGTACTGTATATTTCTATATCTTCATCAAGAACAGGCGACATGTTTTTTTCTCCCCTACTGTGGTGTTTCAACATTTTTGAGTTTATTTGCAGTATATATTTGCTTCCAATTCAAGGTGGATATGAGAATATGGTTTGATCTTCTGCAGTTTGCCCCAACATAGAACTTAATTGAACATTTATCCTCATCACACTCGCTGATTTAAACAAACAATGAATGAGTCCATGTCCATCCTGCAGATGAAAAATTTCTTCAGCTTTGACTATTGTAGGGAATGTTACAAAGAACAGTGCCACGCAAAATGCTAATGTTCCAGCGCAAGGTATCAACCGTAATTTATCCGAAATTATTTAGAAGGTTTAGAAATAAAATATGCAGAGGGACAGAGTGTAAAAGGTGAATTCAACTCTGTGTCGAAAATACTATTTGTGGGTCCCTCATAAAATATGTTAACTACATCACTCATAATTTCATCAAAATAGGAAAGGCAAGAGACTGGAATTGTCAAATCATCCTCTGAATAACATTTGGAGAACAGGAAAGAAATCACTGTTTGTTTGCGATATTCAGAAATGACGATTGTGA
>NW_025208914.1:13004-15528 GCF_004010195.1 Chiloscyllium plagiosum | reverse complement strand
TTCAGAAGAAGAGAAAATGAAATGAAATACCTTCAGGAGACATCCAGCTCCATCCACGATCCGAGCAGGGTCAGAACTACCACCACCTCACTGCCAGGCCCAACCAACACTGATCCTCACCACTGGGCTGACATCCTATATGTTTGATATGTTCGATATTCTATATGTTCTATAGGCATGTGTTCCTGTTGTAGCCGCATTAAGACAGTGTCACACAGTGTGTGGGTGGGGAAGAGGCTGACTAACATGAGATCCCAATGGGGACAAATGGGGACAGGGGACACCTCTGGCTCCTGATGGTCTATAATGGTGCCTAGTTAGTCAATGTAACATATACCTACCATGCAATAAATTACATCTGGTAGTGCAAGGCAAGGACACCTTCTCATTAAGACTTATTAGTGGTTTATTGTCTATCTGTACTAAGTACATAGGACATTAGATTCAGTAACGAAAGGGGAGCAATACCTAGGGCTCTTGTGGCCCAGTGGTACTGTCCCTATCTCTGAGCTAGAAGGTCTGGCTCCATATTTCATCTGCCCTATGTTGAGTATGTTGATTAAAAGCCTGGACAGGGGGAGCTGCCTTTAGAGACTGATGGGCTACGAGAAGCAGTTACGTACACGATCACTTCCACCCCCAAAACCCCCAGCCCCACTCCCCTACACCCTCACCAACAATGATGTTTTGGTTTGGTTTCTCGTTAGTTTCCACTCTCGTTTTGTAAGTTCCCACTGACCATTACATTTCATTTTGGTTATGATGCCTCACTAGAGGTTGTTTCACTTAAAGATTGTTTCTTTGAACACAGTAGAAAGGCGTGGTCTTAAGTCACTTGTAGGACAGGGTAATGTCCCCACCTCTGGGCTAGGAGGTGTGAGTTTGAATCCTACCTGCCCTAGACATGGGGCATAATATTTCTGAGCAGATTAATTAAAAGTACTTAGAAAGGGGGAGCATTAGTGAGCAGTGGGCACCACAGGGACAGGACTGCACTGTTAATTCAGACAGACACTTTGATACATTCACGTTGCAGTCTGCAAGTTCCCATTAACCGCTTGCTGTCTGTTTTTGTTACTGTCGCACTCTGTGTGCGTGTGTGTGTGTGTGGGTATGTGTGTGTGTTTGTTTGTGTGTTTGGGGGGGGGGGGGGGGGGGGTAGCTGGGGATGTTGCTTAAACCATTTATTTAAGATTTACTTTAAAAGAATTAGTGGCTACAAACTGCCCCAACCATAAATCCCTCCATATGTAACATAAAGGCAAGACAAGGAGATGAAAATCCATGGATTTATATAAAGATAAAATCATAAAGGAAACTGCATGACAATTTTGGTTGGAATTAAGTCAGTTAAAATAAAAGTGGTCTTGATGTAGTAACACAACATAATCCTCAAACAAAAGTGGGAAACAAAGCCCCAGAAAAGCTCAGTTTCATCCCTGGATCTTTATTCAAAGTCTCAAATATTACTAATGATAGCCTGTTCTTTTAATGTAATGGATGTAATGTTATTGCACCATAGCCTCTACAGTAATATTTGGTCACTGCCCTGAGGGCTGAGTATTGGTGCTCACAGGAAGACAGTAATTATGTGTGAAAAATCTTGCTGAATGTAATATTGGCTGTGAAATTACTGCCCAGGGTTCAGCAATATTATCTTCACTCCATATTGTTTCTGTGATCACACTCATCCTGCCATCCCTCCAAACCAATTAGCTTCTAGAGTCTACAGATGTGAGGTTGTCATGGCAATGGCTTGCGTTCTGAAAAAAAGAGAAGACAAAGGTTGAATACAATTAGTAGCTGTGAGACTGAAGGAAACGCAACGAGTGCCTCGGCGAGACTGGGTTGCTGTTAGCCGTCTGATTCAAATGCTGGCAATTTGGAGCAAAAAATTGCCAGGAAAATCCAATTGAATCAGTCAATTAGTCAAAAAGGATAATTTTCACACCAACATTCTGGAATCCGGATACATTCATTATGGCGAGGACGATTATTTCAGTGGAGTGTTAAAACTATTTCCAAAATTTATTTCAAATGAAGGCCAATTGCCATTTTCCCTCTCATTTTTCTTCCACTTTGCTGAGCCAACGCCTTGCCCCTGGCCTGGACATTTACCACGAGGATCACCACAGGCCCAGGCTCTCTACCTCCCACCCTCACTCACTTACACTCCCTCACTCCCTCACTCACTCCCTCACACACTCGCTCACTCACTCAGTCATAGATTCAGCCACTCCCTCCCTCCCTCACTCACTCACTCACCCACTCAGTCATACACTCAGCCACTCCCTCACTCATTCACTCACTCACTCAGACCACTTCAATGACAGACACGTGGCGCCGGTCCAAGAAACTCACTCTCCCAACTGCACAGTTAGGGTTTACACCTCAATACACCTGACTACACACACCTCACTATACTCTCACCTCAATACTCTCACCTCAATACACTCACCTCACTACACTCACCTCACTACACACACCTCACTATACTCTCACCTCAATACACTCACCTCAATAC
>NW_025208914.1:0-9933 GCF_004010195.1 Chiloscyllium plagiosum | reverse complement strand
ACCAATGTCTTGGACAATTTTAACATGACTTGCCAGCTCTTATACTCAATACCCCGTCCAGTGAAGGCAAGCATACTATATGCCTTCTTGCCCACTCTATCCACCTGTGCAGCAACTTTCAGGGTACAATGGACCTACACTCTCGGATCTCTCTACCTATCAACTTTTCCCAAGGCTCTTCCATTCTTTGTCTAATTCGCTCTAGACTTAGACTTGCCTAAATGCATAACCTCACATGTTGGTACTCCTAAGGCTTCTGCCATTTACTGGATATTTTTCTGCAATAGACCTTCGCTATCCACCTGTGCAGCAACTTTCAGGGTACAATGGACCTACACTCTCGGATCTCTCTGCCTATCAACTTTTCCCAAGGCTCTTCCATTCTTTGTCTAATTCGCTCTAGAATTAGACTTGCCTAAATGCATAACCTCACATGTTGATACTCCTAAGGGTTCTGCCATTTACTGGATATTTTTCTGCAATAGACCTTCGAAAATGCATCACCTCACATTTGTCTGGATTTTTGCTATAAATTCTTATATTCCACAACCACCTGATGATGGAGCAGTGCTCTGAAAGCTAGCGCTTCCAATTAAACCTGTTGGACTATAACCTGGTGTTGTGTGATTTTTAGCTTTGTCCACCCCAGTCCAACACCGACATCTCCAAATCATTTGTCTGGATTAAACTCGATCTACTATTTGACTGCCCAAGGCTCCAGTCTATCCATGTCCTGCTGTTCCTCTGGCAATCCTCCACATTATCCATAACTCCACCAATCTTGTGTCTTCCACAAACTTACTAATCAGGCCCCTCCTACATTCCCCTCCAAAATATTTAGATATATTATAAACAACAGCGCTCCCAACACTGCTCCCTGCAGAACATCACTTGTCATAAAATTCCAGTCAGAAAAGTACCTCTCTACTGCTACCCTCGGTCTTCTATGACTAAGCCAGTTCTGTAGCCATCGTACCAGCTCACTGTGGATCCTGATAGATGATGCCTTAATTGTGGGATCCTTAGGTAGAGCAGAAAAATCACGCTGAGGGTGAAGATCAGGCATGATCTTTCTGAATGGTAGAGCAGGCTTATGGGGCTGACTAGCCACCACTTGCACCTTGTGTTTTTGATCTTAATCATGACTGATATTTACCTTCTCCATGGGGATGACTGTTAGTCTGCAGCAGCAGCAGAAACCCATGTCTAATCTTCAGGCTGAGCATGACAAGATTGGGCGGCACGGTGGCACGGTGGTTAGCACTGCTGCCTCACAGCGCCAGAGACCCGGGTTCAATTCCCGCCTCAGGCGACTGACTGTGTGGAGTTTGCACATTCTCCCCGTGTCTGCGTGGGTTTCCTCCGGGTGCTCCGGTTTCCTCCCACAGTCCAAAGATGTGCAGGGTCAGGTGAATTGGCCATGCTAAATTGCCCACAGTGTTAGGTAAGGGGTAAATGTAGGGGTATGGGTGGGTTGCGTTTGGCGGGGCGGTGTGGACTTGTTGGGTCGAAGGGCCTGTTTCCACACTGTAAATAATCTAATCTAATCTAATCTAATCTAATCCCAACTGTAGCTCCAACTGAGATCAGGGTAAAGGCAGGAGGCTGACACCATTCTGACTGGGTGCTACCCACTGCCCAGCATTGTCCTGGAGTTTCCAGGAATTGGAAGGTCAACCTGTGAACATGTACCCACTGCTAGCAATCCTGGAGAGAGATCATTGGGGCAGTGTGAAAATATCAGTGTTTGCCTTGAATAGTTTCTCTATCTTGTTGCTGAGGGGCAGGCGAGGTGGAACAGCTGGAGGGAGATAATGAAGCAGTGACCCGAACTGTGACCTTTATGACCCAGGAACTGATTAGTTAATAACATTTGTCTATTTGACAGGGAAGTTGGACTTGTTGTCCACATCACAGTGGGCAGCACAGTGGGCACGGTGGCAAAGTGGTTAGCACTGCTGCCTCGCAGCGCCAGAGACCTGGGTTCAATTCCCACCTCAGGCAACTTCTCCCCATGTCCGTGTGGGTTTCCTCCGGGTGCTCTGGTTTCCTCACACAATCCAAAAATGTGCCGGTTAGGTGAATTGGCCATGCTAAATTGCTAAATTGCCCGTAGTGTTAGGTGAAGGGGTTAATGTAGGGGAATGGGGTTGCGGGTCGGTGTGGACTTGTTGGACCGAAGGGCCTGTTTCCACACTGTAAGTAATCTAAATCACATGTTGATCTGAAACAGAACCACTCAAACCGATCTTTCTGAATAAATGCTTGGAGTACATTAAATACATATTTTAGTTCTGTTCGCCGAGCTGGAAGTTTTTAATCGAGTTTAATCCGGCGAACAGAACCACAACAACAAGCACCCGAGCTACAAATCTTCGCACAAACTTTGAATACATATTTTAGTCGCTACAAAAAAATTTCTACAAACATTCGCAGAAACATTTCCTTTGGATGTATAAGCTTAGATAAAATTTAAAGGCAATGAAATCTTTAAAAGCCATAACTTAGTTCAAAGGTAATAGTTCGCTAATAGTATATCCTTTACGTGCAGCTTTTGAACATTTTATGTCATTTATGTTGAAGTAAACAGGTGATCCAAAGCAGCGTGGGATAAAAGAGCCAAACACATCAGACTGCTCCCACCCTGACCCTAATGATTTACTGACTGCAAAGATTCTTGAATTTACCAAGTATCCATTTGGGTTAAACCGTTCTTTTTCATAAAAGATCTTGAGCATTTGGACTTTCTTTATCATTTTCAATGATTGAGCTGACATTTTCAAAGCTGGGGCTAAAAAGGCAGCTGTTTCCTGTGGCAATCATATTCTTAGGCACTTGTGGAGAGTTGCAGAATTTGCTTTGTGATTAAGGTGAAAATTGATAACTGGTATCGGAAGAATTTCTATGCAGTAGAAAACAAGTAATTTCCTGTCTTTTATTTCACACATTCTCCTTTAAAGTATTTATATCTTGTAGTTTGCATGATGTTTATGGTGGTTGAGGAACAGGATGTCAGTAGTTTGCACTTATTGTCACAATTGAGGACCCCAAAACCACGTTCAGCAGCTTTCTGATTCAGAATAAACTCTGTGTTGTACTTCAATGTAACATTTTGTACTTCTCAGCAAAACTTTAGAGTAATTCGGTAACTGTGAGTGTCCCAGCTGACCTCAAGAAGGGCCCTTGTAACTGACTGAGGAACATCTGAAATGGAATTCAGATTCCTCTTCCAGGGTATGAAAAGAACAAAGTGTTAAACACACATGAGGCCATCTCTCTGGCTGCACAGTCACCTATTGACACAAAGGAGAGTGTTGGATTAGAAAGTGATGTAACTTAGTGACAGTGACCCCACTCTGGGCCAGAAGCTGTGTTTTTGAATCCCACCTGAGAATGTTTTGTCCATGGGACGTGTGTGTCACACAGCCAGACAGGCTGTCCATTCTTCCGAAATGTCTGATGGCAGGCAGGAAGGCTGGGAGATATTCTTGGTCAGCAGTCTGGCAAAACCATAAACATGGTCCAAACCCATGGAAATATACGGACTAACCCTCAGAAACAAGAAAGACCAGCAATGTTGGAATTAAATTTCAAAATCTTTGTGATTGTAAATTAAATAAATGGAAGGTCAACTGTGGTTTTATGCAGTACTAGGGTTGCACGTTAATATTCAGAGTGGTGTGATGTGGAGATGTTCAGATACTGTAAATCTTTCTCACTCATGTATTTCTAGATGAGTTTACCATTTAAATGTTTCTGTGTTATAGTTTGATAATTTGCTTACCTAATTCAGTCTTCTGGCACATCTCTAGTTTTAACTGAAATTTAGCCACAAATGAGAGTGATATCAACTGTGTTAATCCTTGGTCATATTGTGTCAATGAGACTAGAATGTGCTGTGAAACCTTGATAACACACTGCAGTTATCCAAATGCTGAAAAGGTCACCTCATGATCTAAAATCCCCAGATCACTCCCTCCCCTCGGATAGAGCACTGACAACATGCACTGCGCCCTCAATACAGCCTCTGCTGGTTATTTAGTTCCTGTCATTTACTCCAGATTTCATGGGCGACATTTTCCTTTTCTCACAAAAATGTTATGGTGCATGAGGAAGACATTCGGCCCATTGTGTACACACTGGCTCTTCAAACAAGCATTATTACCTTGTGCCTTTGCCCCACACCCTTGTGCCTTTGCCCCACACCCTTACACATTATTTCTGTCCAAATAATTATCCAGAGTCCCCCTTGAATACCTCAACTGAACTTTCCTTCACCACGTTTCCAGGCAGTGCATTCCAGACCCTAACTGCTCGCTGTGTGGAAAAGGTTTTTCCCACCTCACCCTTGCTTTATTTGCACATCATTATATTCCCATTTCCAACACAGAGATGTGGCTGCAAAGGAATCAGGGCTGGGAATTAAATATCCAAGGATTCATGCCTTATCTGAAGGCCAAGCCAATGGAGAGAGAGGGCAGTGTTGCCTTGTTCGTAAAAAATGAAATTAAATCGATAGCAAGAAGTAAGACAGAGATGGAAGGCATAGAATCTGTGTGGGTAGAGTTGAGGAACCAGAAATGAAAAAAAGATCTTAATGGGAGATGTGTACAGCAGTAGTCAGGATGTGGTCAGAAAATGAATCAGGAGCCAGAAAGGCATGTAAGAAAAGCACTATTATAATCATCATGAGGGACTTTGATATGTAGGGGGACTGGGAAAGTCAGGTTGGTAGCAGATCTGAAGAAAAGGAATTTGTGAAATGTTCATGAGATGGTTTATGGAGCAGCTTGTGATACAGCCCACTAGGGAATGGGCAGTTCTAGATTTACTGTTGAGCAATGACTCAGACTTGATTAGGGAGCTTAAGGTGAAGGAATCCCTATGGGACAGTGACCATAACATGATAGAGTAAAGGGACAACAAAGCCATGAGGGAGGAGCTGGCCTGAGTTGATTGGAAGGGGAGCTGAGCGGGGAAGATGGTGGAGCATAAATGGTAGGAGTTTCTGGGCGTAATTTGGGAGGCACAGCAGAAACTCATCCCGAGGAAGAAATAACAGACTAAGGGGAGGATGAGGCAATCGTGGCTGTCAAAGGGAGTCAGAGACAGCAGAAAAAGAAACGAAAAAGCATTCAATGCGGTAAAGATTAGTGGGAAACCATAGAATTGAGAAGTCTTTCAAAACCAGCAGAGGATAACTAAAAAACCATCAAGAATGGAGAAGATTAAATATGAGAGTAAGCTAACTGGTACCAGAGAAGAAAATTTCACAAGTATTTTTATATTTATAAAAGGTAAGAGAGAGGCAAATGTAGACATTGGAGCACTGGAAATGAGGCTGGAGAAGTAGTAATGGGGAACATAGAAATGGGAGAGCAACTGAATAGGTATTTGCATCAATTTTCACAGTGAGTAGACATTGGCAGCACAACAGAACTTCAAGAGACTCAGGGGACAGATGTGAGTGTAGTGGCTGTCACTAAGGAGAAGGTGCTGGGGAAGCTGAAAGGTCTAAAGGTGGATAAATCACCTGGACCAGATGGACTACACCCCAGAATTCTGAAGGAGGTAACTCGGGGCATTGGAGAGGAATTGGTGGTGATCTTTCAGGAATCACTGGAGGCAGGGATTGGAAACTTTAGTCCCAGAGGACTGGAAAATGGCTAATGTCACACCCCTGTTCAAGAAGGGAGGGAGGCAGAAGACAGGAAACTATAGGCTGCTTAGCCTGACCTCAGTTGTTGGTAGGATTTTAGAGTCTATTATTAAAGATGAGCTTGTGAAGAACTTGGAAGTGCACGATAAAATAGGGCAGAGTCAGCATGGCTTCATCCAGGGGAGGTCATCTCTGACAAAGCTGTTCAAGTTCTTTGAGGAGGCAACAAGTAAGTTAGACAAAGGAGAGCCAGTGGACGCGAACTACTTAGATTTCCAGCTGCAACACTTGAGGCTGCTAAATAAGATAAGAGCCCAGGATGTTAGGGGCAAGGTACTGGCATGGATAGAGGATTGGCTGACTAGCAGTGAGTGGAGATAAAAGGGTCTGTTCAGGATGGCTAAAGGAGAGACTAGAACCCAAGGGCACAGCCTCAGGGTGAAGAACTGAGATAAAGAAGAATGTTTTCGGCAGGAGGGTGATGAATCCGTGGAACTCATTGTCACAGAGGGCTGTGGAGACCAAGTCATTGTGTTTCAGGCAGAGGTAGATGGCATCTTGATTAGTAAGAAGGTCAAGGGTTACAGAAGAAGGTAGGAGAATGGGGTGGAGAAACATATCAGCCATGATGGAATGGCAGAGAAGACCCGATGGGCCGAATGGCCTCATTCTGCTCCTGTATCTTAAAGTGCTTTTTCTATTCCACACATTTCCATTTATTCTTTCTTTCACTTAATTTACAATAACAAAGATTTTGAAGTTTAAATTCAACGCTGCTAGTCCTTTCTCGTTTCCTTGCTTCTGAGGGAGGGCCATGTATGGATTGGTCCTTGTTTAAGGTCACTCACATTACCTCCTGCGGGAGACAGTCCCACTGTGATTCCCTCCCCACTGGACATTTCTAAGCTGTTATTGTCATCCTCGAAGGACATCCTCTCATTCTGGAGTTGGTTCCGCACTGGGTAAATCCCGTATCCAGTCAGTATGTGCACTTCTTCATTTGTGTTTATGTTGTTTGAACTTTTAGACAGGCCATTCAAAACAAAGGAACATCTGAACTAACATTTTCCTGTGAAATATCTTAAAAGAATTCATATTATTTTGAAATGTAGTGACATTCTGGAATGCTGTGGCCAGTTCAGATTGCCCTGTTGGAAGAGGGATCTTATTAAGCTGAAGAGAGTTCAGAAGACATTTACCAGGATGTTGACCTGAAGGTTTGAGTTATAAAGAAAGGCAGAATAGGCTTTTTTCACTGGAGAGTAGGAGTTTGAGAGGTGACCTGATTCAAAGGGGACACATGAGAATAATGAGAGTTAATGGTAGTTGGCTTTTCCCTCGGGTGGGGGATTTCAAGACTAGGGGGCACATTTTTAAAAATATATATAGTTTTATTTAAAAAAAAGAAATGTTTTTCTTTTTAATATTACAACAAATACAAAACCAAACAATTCAAACTAATATTTAAAAAAACCTGCTAATTACATAAATAAATATCAATGAATAGCTAAGCTAAAAAAGAAAAGTCTTAATAATAATAATAACAATAATAATGATAATAACCATAACACTGCTCAGCAAAACAAGCATTAGCCTTTGATCATCAACCGCATAAGTTTATACATGTTCATATGTTTGTAGTTCCTCTCCTGTGGATTCCAAACCCATTACATAGAATTGCCATGGCTATATAAAGACTCTTATTGGTATAGGGTCATAGAGTCATAGAGATGTACAGCAAGGAAACAGACCCTTCGGTCCAACCCGTCCATGCCGACCAGATATCCCAACCCAATCTAGTCCCACCTGCCATATCCAGGTAGTCCAAAAAGGGCCACCACGTATTATAGAAATTCTGAGTTTTATGGTGCACCATACTCGTCAGAAAGTCCAAGGCAATGTGCTCCGTGACTATCTTACACCAGCCTGCCAGCCCCGGGGACTTTCCGACACCCACCCTAACAGAATGTTCTTTCTGGCACAAAAAATGAGGATACTAAAAAGCCTTTTTTGTGTGCATCTAATGAAAGTGAATGAACAAAGCCAAGAAGAAGAGACACTGGGTCCATCTCCACCTCTGTCCCCAAGGCCTTCTCTATTTGGCCTACCACAGGGCCTCAGTGTCCCTGCAGCCTTTACTGTCCGCTCACTTTACATTTAGGATACTTTGGAGATGCTCCTGCTTTAAATGCAGCGAGGTGGTCTGGGGCCAGATAGACCCTGTGGAGAATCTTCATTTCCAACATGTGGGTCCTACTGCAAATCGAGATCCTTCTTGCATTTTCCCAGATATCCTCCCATACTTCAGAAGAGATCTCAACGTCCAACTCCTTCTCCCATACTTATAGAGCCGCTTGGTCTTGTCCAAGGGACCGTCTCCCAATAGGTGATAAGCATTGCTAATAGATAACGTATCCTCAGCACTCAACACCTCTGCTCCACGTTGGTCCTATAAGGATCAGTTAGAAGTGTTGTCTCTTTTTGTATAAAGTTTCCAATTTGAAAGAAACAGAAGAGGTCCCTCCTGTGCAGTTCATATTTCCGAGCCAACTGGGTCAAAGGGCATCAGTGTGTCTCCTTTGAATAAAACACCCAGGCAAGACACGCCTCTAGCTGCCCATAGTTTAAACCCAGAGTCCATCACCCTTGGCTGAAAGCCCGGCATACCCCCAACTATCGGGGTCAAAAATGATGCTTTGGCAATATTGCCCTCACCCTGACGCATTGCCCTCCACACCTTGATGGTATTGATGACCATTGGGCTATGGCAATATTCCTTAACTGTTCTCAATAAACTTATAATCCTTGAGGATGAAGAGGTCCAGTCGCCAGTGCCTTGAGCCTACCACCGTACCCTTACTCTGAACCATTAAACACACCGGGACGTGATGGGAAATAGTGATCTTGCCAATTGTACATGATGCTACTGAGCCCAGATGTGCTGCAGGGGTCAGAAAAAGGATCAATCCTGGTATGACATTTATATGGGTTCGAAAAGAATGTGAAGTCCCTGTCAGTAGGGTGAAGGTGTCTCTAAACATCTACCAACCCCAATTCATGACACAAATCCCTTAATTGTATGGATCGCAAAGAAGATATCAGCGGGCCTTTGGACAATCTGTTTACCATAGGGTCTATGAAACAATTGAAATCTCCTCCTACGATGATATGTTGAGATGCAAGGTTAACCAGTCTAGAAAGTGCGTCTGTCAAGAATTTAAGGTAGTGGGCTTGGGGACAGTAAACATTTAAGATCCCGTATTTTTCCCCACGTATCAAAGCTTTAAGGATTATAAATCTCCCATGTGTGTATTTAATATACTCTAATAACTTAAATAGGAGATTCTCTCTAACTAAAATGGCCACTCCTCTACTCCCAGTATTGAAAGATGAAAAATAAACCTGGTCATATCCATTCTGTTGCAGCTTCAAATGCTCTGCATCATCCAAGTGTGTTTCTTGTAATAAGGCAACATCCACCCTCTCCCTTTCAAGGCTATCAAGTTCCTCTTGACAGGTGAATGACTTCCCTTAATATTCCAGGTGCACCACTTAACACATCCATAGCATTATCCTCTATAGCGCCCTCTAGACTCCAGAGAGGGAGAACCCGAACTACAGATCAGTGAGCTTTAATGCAAAAGAATCCACAAAGCCCAAAAACTACACAGAGTAAAATAACTACAGCCAACAAATCTACAAGCGTAAATAAACTATGTGACAGCAAAAACAGAAAACCAAAAAATCGCCAAAGGCACTGATTGGAGGAATTTACCCCCCATTCAAAGTAACTACACATCTGACAACCCTGCTAACCATCCCAACTGCCCTCCCAACTCCTACTAGCTCGGATCGCGCCACATACACCAATCACCCAGTAGAAAAAAAGAGCACCCTCTAGCAAGGTTAGTACTATAAACAAGTAAACTAAAAATAAATATGTCACCCATTCCTTAACATAACTTAGAGAGTAAAGATAAATACTCGATCCATCCCAGACATCATTTCACACAACTTATTACCAGAAAGGAGACTCCACCAAGCCCTTTTTAAAGCAGAGCAAACCCGAACAGCTCTCCCCTCTACAAACGCGAACAGCTCTGCCCTCTACAAACGCGAACAGCTCTGCCCTCGACATACGCGAACAGCTCTGTCCTCTACATATGCGAACAGCTCTGCCCTCTACATACGCGAACAGCTCTGCCCTCTACAAACCCGAACAGCTCTGCCCTCTACAAACTCGAACAGCTCTGCCCTCTACATACGCGAACAGC
>NW_025208913.1:8884-15526 GCF_004010195.1 Chiloscyllium plagiosum | reverse complement strand
TCCCACCCCATCTCATAGTCCAGTTCTTGCTCCAGTGTCACTCTTGTGGTTAGCTTTTAATGGGCTCCACAGCCCTGCACCACACTCCTGATAACCTGGATGGCTGGGACTTTTGAATGAAAAGGAAAGCAGCACAGAGCATCTGCAGCCTACCAGGAACCGGAATGCCCACCAAATTCCAAAACCAAATAAGTTAATATTTCATAACAAGTATGTTCCGGGATACAGAGTTTTGAGTGGTAACTGAAGGCAATGACTTCAGCCTTTCCAACATTTAATCACTGCATACTGATTATTGGATGCTAGATAAGATGTTAGATAATTTAGCATCAGTGGAGGAAGCAAGAAGTGGTGGTGAGGTGGAGCTGGGTATCGCCATGTTACACTTCACTGGCCTATTGTGCTAGAGTCATCATAACAGTTAAAGATTCTATAAAAGATTTTATAAACTTTGTGAATTTACCTGTCCTTTTCAACCTCAGTTAACAGAAAGCATGGCTCAAGTTGCTGCACTTAATAAGATGATATTTATTGCAAATAGGTAGATTTTAACTACAGGTTAAAAGAAAAGCTATGAACTATCAACATATAACTCTTGTGGTTAAGACTCTAACTGTCTTATAAATCTCCCCTTACATACGTACAGACAGAATAAGACAATGGTGTTACAGGAGTTTCAGTTTGCTCAGTTTTGCTGCTCCTTGACCTCTCTTTTTTAGGTACTTTCATTTAGCTTGCTGGAGGCACAGGGTTTACAAATGATAAAGTTTCTGACTTATTAGTGAAAAGCTACAAACTACACGTGAGGGAAAATAGGCTGGCTTTGTTTGGGTTTTAGGTTTTCATCTTGACTCTGCAGTAAAAATACCTGTTCTGGAGATCTGAAAACTTCTGGCTACCTCATTCCACAAGCTGTTCAACTGCCTGGAGCCAATAACATCATTATTGGCAGGCAGAAGACCTTTTTCATCTACAACCTGTCACCACTCCTCAGACCAATCAGCTACTTGTTGCCAACCTTTGTACCTACCCCTGGTTTTCAGCTCATTTGCAGTAACCTCCCCACTACTGTCTGAACCAACAACAGGATTTGCAGTACGTGTTGGCAGTTCACTTTTTTTAAAAAAAGCAGAAATCCCTTCTACAAATCTTTGGTTTTCAAAACACAATCATTTTCCCATTTTACTCCACAATAGAAAATACATAAACATAAGATATGGACATGACAGTGAGCATACATGTGAAACCTGACATTGGCCTTTCAGAGGAGGTCACCAAGGACAACATAAAGCTGAGAGGTAGGAGGGGGAGAAAGGATAGATCATTGGTGGGCATCAGCTAGCTGAGCAGGAAGAGAAAACCTCACAAGGGATACTCTGGCTGTGATTAGAGTGATAAGGATGGAACCAGACCAGCTTCATTATGCTGGACAACAGTGGAGATGCTTTGTAGTGATATACAAAAAATGTCAAAGGCTGTAGACAACTTGAGTAGGGTGAAGCAAGAAAGCTTATCTTTGCTATAGTGTCATAGGATGTTATTTGAAAGTTGTTTCAGTACTGTCGCTGAGGGGACACCAACATCAGAAAAGGGTAGAGGACAACACTTAAAGAGAGGAATAAACTTACAATGTCCATTAACATGGGAACTGGGAGGACAAGGTAGGTGGTCAGCAGTTTATTCAGAATAGCGTTGAAGGAGCACAGGGAAGTAAAAAGGAGCTGAGCAGGAGTCTCTTGGACATGAAGAGCTCACAGAGGTCTTTGAGTCATAGTGTCATACAGCATGATAGCAGACCGTTTGGCCCATCTCATCCATGCCATCCAGGTTTCCTAAACTGAATAGTCCCATCTACTTGCATTTTGCCCATACACTTCTGAACCTTTCCTATCCGTGTACCTGTCAAAATGCCTTTTAAATGTTGTAATTGTACTCATCTCTACCACTTCCTCTGGCAGCTCATCCCATATATGCAACACCCTCTGAGTAGAAAAGTTGCTCCTAGGGTCCCTTTTAAATTGTTCCCCTCTCACTTTCAACCCATACACTCAAGTTTTTGACTCCCTACTCAGGGAATAGACCTTATCTACTTACTCTATCCATGGCCCTCATAATTTTATATACCTCTACAAAGGTCACCCCTCTGCCACCTATGCTCCAGGGATAAATACCCCATCCTCTAATAGAGTCATAGAGATGTACAGTATGAAAACAGACCCTTCGGTCCAACTTGTCCATGTCAACCAGATATCCCAACCCAATCTAGTCCCACCTGCCAGCACCCGGCCCATATCCCTCCAAACCCTTCCTATTCATATACCCATCCAAATGCCTCTCAAGTGTTGCAATTTTACTAGCCTCCATCACTTCCTCTGGCAGCTCATGCCATACACATACCACCCTCTGTGTGAAAAAGTTGCACCTTAGGTCTCTTTTATATCTTTTCCCTCTCACCTCAAACCTATGCCCTCTAGTTCTGGCCCCCACCCTATCTTATCCATGCCCCTCATGATTTTATAAACCTCTATAAAGTTACTCTTCAACCTCCAATGCTCCAGGGAAAACAGCCCTAGCCATTTCAACCTCTCCCTATAACTCAAATCCTCTAACCCTGGCAATATCTTTGTAAATCTTTTGTGAACCCTTTCAAGCTTCACAACATCTTTCTGATAGGAAGGAGACCAGAATTGCATGCAATATTCTAACAGTGGCCTAACCTATGTCCTGTACAGCCGTAACATGACCTCCCAACTCTTGTACTCAATACTCTGACCAATAAAGGAAAACATACCAAACACCTTCTTCACTATCCTATCTACCTGTGACTCCACTTTCAAGGAGCAATGAACCTGAACTCTAAGGTCTCTGTTCAACAACACTCCCTAGGACCTTACCATTAAGTGTATAAGTCCTGCTAAGCTTTATTTCCCCAAAATGCAGCACCTCACATTTATCTGAATTAAACTCCATCTGCCACTTCTCATCTCATTGGCCCATTTGATCAAGATCCCATTGTAATCTGAGGTAACCTTCTTCGCTGTCCACTACACCTCCAATTTTGGTGATGTCTGCAAACTTACTAACTGTACCTCTTATGCTCGCATCCAAATCATTTATATAAATTATGCAAAGTAGTGGACCAGCACCAATCCTTGTGGCACTGCACTGGTCACAAGCCTCCAGTCTGAAAAATAACCCTTCACCACTACCCTCTGTCTTCTACCTTTGAGCCAGTTCTGTAACCAAATGGCTAGTTCTCTCTGTATTCCATGAGATCTAACCTTGCTAACCAGTCTCCCATGGGGAACCTTGACAAACGCCCTACTGAGGTCCATGTAGGTCACATCTATTGCTCTTCCCTCATTAATCCTCTTTGTTACTTCTTCAAAAAACTCTCCTTAAAATTCAAACCCTCCAGACTCAGAATATTGTTTGCACCCTTTCCAGTTTAATAACATCCTTCCAATTGCAGGATGACCAGAATGGAATTAAATACTCCAAATGTGGCCTTACCAACGTCTAACATGAAATCTCAACTCCTCTACTCAGTGCTCTGACTGAAGGCATTTGTGCTGAACACTTTCTTCACCATTTTGTCTTCCTGTGCTGCAATGTTCAAGGAACTATGTAACTACATAATAGGTACGGTGGCACGGTGGCACAGTGGTTAGCACTGCTGCCTCACAGCGCCAGAGACCCGGGTTCAATTCCTGCCTCAGGGAACTGTCTGTGTGGAGTTTGCACATTCTCCCTGTGTCTGTGTGGGTTTCCTCCGGGTGCTCCGGTTTCCTCCCACACTCCAAAAATGTGCCTGTTAGGTGAATTGGCCATGCTAAATTGCCTGTAGTGTTAGGTGAAGGGGTAAATGTAGGGGAATGGGTCTGGGTGGGTTGCTCTTCGGAGGGTCGGTGTGGACTTGTTGGGCCGAAGCGCCTGTTTACACACTGTAAGTAATCTAATCTAATCTAATCTACAACCCTAGGACTCTCTGTTCAGCAACACTCGCCAGGGCCCTACCATTAACCGTACAAGTCATGTCCTAAAAGAAACTCAATAAAGGGATGATTGTTTCAATGGAGAATGATCCAGGTGGGATAGTGGGAATGTGGTTGAAGTATATGTGGCACGATGACTCAGTGGTTAGCGCTGCTGCCTCACAATGCCAGGGACCCAGGTTGAATTCCAGCCTTGGGCAACTGTCTCTGAGAGTTTGCACAGTCTTCCTGTGTCTGCATGGGTTTCCTTGGGTGCTCCAGTTTACTCCCACAATCCAAAGACGTGCAGTTCAGTTGAATTGGCCATGCTAAATTACCCATAGTGTTCAGGGAAGTGTAGGTTAGGTGCATTTGTCAGGGGAAAATGTAGACTAATAGGATAGGGGAATGAGTCTGGGTAGGTTCGGAGGGTCCGTGTGGACTTTTTGGGCCAAATGACCTGTTACCACACTGTAGGGATTCTATATGATTGGATGGTCTAGATCTTGTTGAAAAAAAGAAACATAAGGGATCTTTGTATTTATTCCTGGACGTGAGAGTGGAGGGGTTAGAGGAGAAGGGCTTTAGAAAAGAAGCTGAGGCTCTTCCCAGATTCAGGTTCGCAGGTGGTCACTGTCTTCTTTCCATCTTCACTGCTAGCCTTAATTCTGACTTTTCAGCACAGTGGTGGAGAGTGCTTCTCAAACAATGGCACGATGCTCACAGTATGGATTTAATTCTTGCACCACTGGGGTCAACATGAAGGCCCCGCATTCTCAATTTCTTCCCCCCACCTGAATGTCTGTAATCCACAAGTTAGACTCACAACCGATTAATTCGCTCTCGGAGAACAGCTTATGGTCTCCTTGGACTGTGGAGACTTTTGCTTTCACTTCAGCAGCACAAACAGATAATGTTCATTTGTTTTACACAAACAAAATCTATGATTTATTTAGAAACCCCCAACATATCAGAACCCTTTCACAAGATTGTGAGTGAAGCTTAGTTTTAATCGATCATAGATGTTAGATCTTTTGTGAAGGATATGGGCCAAGTGCAGGGAAATGGGGTTAGCATGGGCGGACATTTGGTTAGCATGGACCAGTTTGGGCCAAAGGGCCTGTCTCCATGCTATAGGACTCCAAGACTATGACTCTAGTTGTTAAAGCTGGCACATACAAACTGATTGTAGCTGCAGAACATACCTGAGAATATTGGATGTGTTGATGGAAAATTGAACAGGCAAAATTCCACAGAATCTCCAGTGAAGTACAGCTGAAGGGGCTCTTTTAGGGAATCGAATGATCATAATGGATGTTTTAATTTTGGTTTGATCAGAGTTGCTGTACTGATTTTGGAGATTATGTATAATTTTAAGCGCCCAATAGAAAACACTAGGATTAGCCTGTGCTACTGCAGCATTTGCATTGAAATTACACTCATCCAAATGGTATTTAAATTTCAAACCCATGTAACTCTGTGCACAACTACACACATGAATCACTGCATATTATAGTTCCCTCAGTGCAGGAAGTATGTTAGCCTGATATGAAATGCTATTTTCTTGACATGCCTGGATTTAATATTTCTAAGACTTTTTTTTCTAGCTATCATGAGAGCAACAATGAAAATTTAACTACTAAATTTACTGATTCCTGCGAATGACAGGGCTGACATCTAAAGATAGACTAGATTAATTTGGACTATATTCACTGGATTTTGGAGAAATGAGAGGGATCTCATAGAAAGTGACAAACTTCTAACAGGGCTTGACAGGGTAAACATAAGAAAGATGTTCCTGTTGAGCAGGGATCCAGAACTGGAGATCACAGTTTAAGGATATAAGGTAGGCCATTTAGATCTGAGATGAAGAGAAAATTATTCCCCCTCACAGAGTGCTGACTCTATAGACTTTTTTGCCACAGAAAGTGGTTGCGGCCAAAATATTAGATGCTTTCAAGGGATTAAATATATTTCCAAGGGACAAATGGATCAAAGGGTATGGTGTGAAAGCAGGAACAGTGTACAGAGTTGGATGATCAAATAACAGAGCAGGCTAGATGGGCTGGATAGCTTACTCTTGCTCCTAGTCTTTTACTAAATTGCAATTTTTATCCTGTTGATACCTGAATCACTTAAAACAGCAGATTTAGTTACTCATGTAAATGGAACATAAGATTATCCCTTCTTAGCTGAAATTGCTTTCTTTAGTAATGCATAAATTTTACTAAATTTATTTATAGACAGAGCTGCAAAATACAAAATCTGCACGAAAAGGCTTCTTTTTCATGGTGGGATGAATGCTAAATTAGTTTTCTCGATGATTTACTTTGCCACCTTAATTAGATATCATATATTACTTAAAACTTGAATAAATTGAGAACTGAACATACAATGGTTTAAAACAAACAGATAAAACTGGAGAATAATTGATCAGATTACATCAGGATAGTCCTGTGGAAGTGTAAATATTTTCTTCACCACTTTTTCTCCCTCTGCGCTCCTTCTCTCTGTGTTCCTTCTCTCTGTGTTCCTTTTCCCTCTGTGTTCCTTTTCTCTCTGTGTTCCTTTTCTCTCTGTGTGTTCCTTTTCTGTCTGCGTGCTCCTTTTCTCTCTGTGTACCTTCTCTCTCTATGCCCCTCTCTCTGTGTTCCTTTTCTCTCTGTGT
>NW_025208913.1:0-2095 GCF_004010195.1 Chiloscyllium plagiosum | reverse complement strand
TTGACAGTGAAGACGAAAAGATCATTGCCAACGGCTCTGCAATTTCCTCTCTTGCTTCCCACATAATCCTAGGATATATCCCGTCAGGCCCGGGGGACTTGTCTATCCTCAAGTTATTCAAAATGTCCAACACATCTTCCTTCCTAACAAGTATCTCCTCTAGATTACCAGTCGGTTTCACACTCTCCTCTTCAACAATACGGTCAACAATATTCGCCACAATCCCATAAGATTTGATTTTGCACACTGGGCTTAGGACTTCAGCAAAAATCTTTCTGAAAATCGCCCTCGTAATCTTACCCTTCCCAATCACCTCTCCCTCAGCCTTCTGTGCTCCAAAACAAACAACTCAACTTACTCAGCCTCTCTCCATAGCTGATATGCTCAATCCCAGGGAACATCCTGGTGAATCTCCTCTGCACCCCTCCAATTCAATTACATCCTTCCTGTAATAAGGTTTCCAGAACGACACATAATAATCCATCTTGGCCGAACCATAGACTTTATAGCTCTGACAATGTATATGTTGATGAATGAAGGCTGCGCCTACGGTTCCCGCTGCCTTCTTAACTAATCTATTAACCTCAGTCAAAAAGTGTGTTGCTGGAAAAGCACAGCAGATCAGCCAGCATCCGAGCAGCAGGAAAGTCGATGTTTCGAGAATAAGCTCTTTACGAGGAATGTGACCCATTATTCCTGATGAAAAGCTTATTTTCGAAACTTCGGCTCTCCAGCTCCTTGGATGCTGCCCGACCGACTGCTTTTCCAAAACTACACTTCGTGATTCTGATCTGAAACATCTGCAGTCCTCACTTTTTCCCTGACTTGATAACCTGTGCAGTCACATTCAGGGATCTGTGGAGAAACACCCTCTGAGCTTCCTAGTGAGCTGCCATTCATTGTATACTTCGATTTTTGGTTCCTTCTTCCAAAGTACATCACCTCATATTTATCAGGGTAACTATCCATCTGATCATCTGACCATTCCATGTGTATCTTCCTGTAACATAAGGCCTTCCTCCTCACTGCCAACCATCTGGCCAATCTTTGTGTCAAATACAAACTTAATTATCACACTCCCCCCATCCCCCTACACATTCACATCTGGATCATTTATGAATGTCATAAATAATAAGGGACACAGCATTGATCCCTGTGGTACACCAGGGGACACTGGTCTCCAGTCACACAAACAGCCTTTTGCGTCCACCCTCTGTCTCCTGCCAATAAGACAATGTTTGATGTCACTCACTAAGTTACCCTTGATAGCATGACTTTTTTAAAAAAATCAGTTTCCCAATGGCCTTTGTCAAAGGCCTTACTGAAAAACCATATAAACAACAAGCTCGAAAATATACAATAGCAGTCATTTGGTATGACTTCCCTCTGATGATGTCATGCAGACTATCCTTAATTAAACCTTGCCTCCCGAAATAGAGATCAATTTTCTCCTTTCCTATTTTCTCCAGTACTTGCCCTAACACTGATCTAATACTTACTGGTTTACAGTTCTCCGTTCTACTTCCACCATCCTTCCTGTAATGTGGGACCACATTAATTGTTCTCCAGTCATCTGGCAGCTCCAACTTCCCGGTGGCCAGATTCGACTTAAAATTTTGAGTCAGGGCCTTTTGTCCTTTGTCTCTAACAGCAGCCTTTGATACAACTCATCCAGACCTGGCAATCAGTGCAATCTTGTACCAGCCAAAGCCTCCGATCTCTGCTCACATCTTATATCAGTCTGTTTAAGAGCTTCCTAATCCATCTTCTTGAATTCTGTCCCTGCAATCTCCTTCTCCGAAGTAAAACAAATATAGAGCTCTCATGTAGCAATCAATCTCCAGCTTCACACACAGAGTGCTCCCTTGGCCTCTAATGGGCCCTAGTTGTTTTCTGATTACTCTGTTCTGATTGATGTACGTGGAGAACATCGTGGGATTCTCCCTAACCTTGCCTGGCAACACATCTCCCCGCCCCTGTGTCAGTCCGTCTCTCTGTGTGAACTTTCTAAGCTTCACTGCATTCTCCTTTCATTTTGGCAATCACTGGAGAACACAAACTGAGTTTCTCCATCAGTTAATCTTGCCTCTAATCA
>NW_025208912.1:15109-15520 GCF_004010195.1 Chiloscyllium plagiosum | reverse complement strand
TCCAGACTGTATCCCACTGTGCTGCCACCTCTGCTGGGAATGTCCTGCTGGAGGGACAGAACATATCCAGGGATGGTGGTATCTGGGACCTTGTCTGTCAGATATGATTCCATAAATATGATTATATGAGACTGTTGCTTGACTAGTCTGTAAGACAGCTCTTCTCATTTGGGCACTAGCCCCCAGAAGATAGTAAGAGGGTTTTGCAGGGTCAATAAAGCTGTTGTTACCTTTCTTGTTTCTGGTGCCTAGGTCGCCAATGATTCTGACTCTGCCACTCCCACAGGCAGCGCATTCCATGCCCCCACCACTCTCTGGGTAAAGAACCTACCCCTGACATCCCCCCTATACCTCCCACCCTTCACCTTAAATTTATGTCCCATTGTAACACTCTGTTGTACCCTGGGAAAA
>NW_025208912.1:0-6679 GCF_004010195.1 Chiloscyllium plagiosum | reverse complement strand
CATGTCAATAGGTCACGGTGTACGTGCGGTGAGTGCTTCGTTTTTGCAGAGGGTAGTGACGGACGGGACATCTCCTCTCCAGAGAGTTAGGGGAGATCGATCACTGAGAATTTTGGATGACAGGTATTGATAGATGTTTGACATGTCAGGCAGTTCAGGAGTTGGGGCCGAAAGCAGATCAGCCATGGTCTGATGGAAGGGAAAGTTAGGCTTTAGGGGCTGAGTGACCGACACCAGCTTCTCATGTTCTTTCATTCTGTTATTAGTGGTTTCACTGTTTTTATTTTCCCAGAAGTCCTGTGAAGGAATTTCGCAGTCAGAGAGACCGAACGATTTCACGAGCAATTTCTGGGTGCGGCATCAGGCATGTATTCATAGTGAATCTGGGTGTACAACATGGCTAATAAATGGAGACAGGGGAGCTTCTGCAAGAAGAAACGAAACGAGGGGAATGTTTCACTGTAACACCTACTCTTCCCTCAAGAACATTTTCCAATCCATATCAAACCATGCTTTACTGTGAGCAGGGGCTGAATTTTCTCCGCTTTTTTTCTGTGCATCAGTTACAAGGAGAAAGTGGTCTTCAACTGCTCCTGTATAGCAATTTTGAGGAGCTGACTGACATGAAGTGACGTAGAACTGAGGAGCAGGAGTTGTTCTATGTTCCACCTGTCACAAAGATTGTGGCTGATCAAATTGTGGCTTCACTTTCTCATCTGTGGTTCATTATATCATCGAGTCACTTTTCTGAAAAATATTTAACTAACGCACAGCTTTGAATAAATGTACACACACAGGTAATAGACTTGTGGAGAAGAGAATTCCCATCAAACGGCCTTTTGAGAATTTTTCCTGATTCCTCTTCCTACTGTAGTTGGAGAGTCACTGTTTCCTTTTCTTGTCCCACTTCTCCATAGATCCCAACAAATTCGATATGTGACCAAATGTGTCTTGTGGCAGTTGATATCGGTCTCAGACTGGGTCAGGTTCAATGTTACTAGCAAGTCATGCAGATTGTTAAATTTTTTAAAAAATAAGTTCTAAAACAAAGTTACTCGAGCTACGATGGAAAGATAAATGAGAAACAGTTTGGACATCAATAATATGTACATCAATATTTATTTTTCTGAGACACAGAAATGTGCACAATCCTGCAAAATATTAGTTCAGAAAAGCTTACTCCAAATAATAATTAATTTCATGACAAAAAGAAAATTGCGATTGTCTCAGTTGTTATTCTACCTCTGAAGTTATTATGTTCACACAAGCTGCTAGCACTGGGGTGTCTTCCTGGAAGAGTTTGATTTAGCTGAATTTCCTTCGCTGCAGGCAGTAGACATATTCCATTGAATCCTCAACAGGGATCCTACATAAGTGAAAAAGATGTCTGATGGGATTTCGGCTCTCATATGTTGCTGCTACGTGAAAATCAACCTGAACCATGTACAGTCTCGTTTAAAGTTCCCCTGACTGCATGACTCCATCATTGGTCTCTTCTCAATTTAGGAGTGATTCATAGTTTAAAATGAAAATACATGTTTACATGTGCCTGCATGAATTTATTCACAATAAATGCATGTCTTCATCGTACCTGTCATAAAATTAATGTATTGTTTTCTTAAAATTGAATCCTTCGTTTCATTTTCTCATCCATCGGCTATGCTTCTGATGCACTCTCCTCAGGTTAGATGGTTCAATACGAATATCTCCCACTGTCATACTGAACTGCCCTAGACTTGTGTAAGCCACGAGGGATGTAGATATGGTAAAAAGCTAAAGTTATTTTCAGAGGCTATAAACTCGAGCGCATAAATTAAGGTGACAGGAGCAAGATTTTCATGCAGAGGGTAGTGTGCGTATGGAAAGAGCTTCCAGAGGAAGTGGTAGCGTTGGATAATTTTACAAACGTTATGAGGCATCTGGATGGATATATGAATACGAAGGGTTTAGACGGTTATGAGCCTAATGCAGCAAATTGAATTACATCAGATTGAAATATCTGGTCTGGGCAGATGAGCTGGACCGAATGGTCTATTTACTTAGCTGTATGACTCTATGCATCCATCAGGCCTTCATTTTAGTAACGAGTGAAGTGCAACATCTTTGAAAAGCTTCTAAATCAATTGCATATTTTTTTTAACAGTATAGGGGTTCAGAACTACACACAATGCATCAGTTTATAATCTAACATTGCCATATACAAATGCAATAAAATATCCCCATGATTATTCCTGATTGCCTTTGTATGAAACTGCATCATTGTATGTACTTTCTTAATCACTTCCGAAATCTCCTGACTAAGTTTAAGTGATTCTTGTACTGCAACATACAAATCCCCGAGTACCACAGAATATTACGTTTTTTTTTTCTCCATTTAAGCATTTTAATATAGTTTTGTACGTCCGTCACAGCACGAATCGTCGTTATACCTTTACTTCCGAAGATTTTCTCACTAACCTCCCCTGTCATTTTTTGCCCATTGCAGAGTCTCCATATCCAATTAAATGACTATCTTAGTGAATGAACTAATTGAGCTCTAATCCAATAAATCCCCTCATCCACGTCATTGGTATAGATTATAAATAGTTGTTAGCCTCACACTGATTCCTGAGGCACTCCACTACGTCACCACTTCACATCATGAAAATAAACATTTATCGTAAATATTTGTTTCCTTAGAGTTCGCCAGAGCTCACCTGTTGAAGGGCAGCTGAGTAGAAACTTTGGTTCCCCACCCCCGCCCCAACCGATACTGTGTAATACAATTAAAGGTCTGAATTATTTCAGTCTATTCTTGTGTAAATCCGTCGAGGGCAGAATGGATGAAGGGACCTTCATCTACCGCTTCAACAGCCATGATAAGTGCACATGAGTGAGGAGAAGCAGTTATCCCTTCAGTCTGTCGAGCCTGCTGCACCATTCAGAATGCTCTTTGCTGATGTGAATGTGGCTGAACATCCCTTTTGAGCCTGTCTTCTTGTTCATCAAAGCCCACTGGAACCGAACCTTGAATGTTTTCAGTCACCCAGTCCTCATGGCATATTGAAAATGAGAACACCACATATTGCACAATCCTAAATAGAAAGCAGTATCTCTATCCCAGTCTGAAATGGGAATGCCTTATTCTCAAAGATTGTTCCCTTTAAACCATACACTGCCCTTTTGAAACACAACAGTTAGGAACAGATATAGACCATTCAGCCTCTCAAACCTGACCACACTCCCATTCATGCTCTTCACTCAAGCAATTTCCAAATTTAGCCTCCACTTAATTCGCAGAAAGACAATTGTGGACACCATAAGTTCGTATGCGAATGAGAAACTGGAGTAGAATTAGGCTATTAGACTCATCATTGCTGAAATGTTTCTCGAAGTTATTCACCTGCATTCTCCGACTGACCATTGATTGCCTATTAATTGTTGTGTCGTCTTCGTCTTACCAGATCATAGGGTCTGTTCTTTTATTAGCGAGAAACGACTGATGGTGATTTAACCTGAGGGCCACCAGACCGCAGGTGAGGGAAACGGATGCGAAGGAGGGTCCTTCATGTGGAACTCAAACCGGTAATGGGCATTGATCCCATACTGTTGGCGTCACTCTGCTCTTAAAACAACAATTCAGGCAACTGAACTGAATTAATTCTCTGCCTATTGGAATTATATATATATATATATATATATATATATGTGTGTGTGTGTGTGTATATATATATATATGTGTGTGTGTGTATATATGTATATATACATATAGAGAGAGAGAGAGAAAGAAACATATTTCTATCTATATTTATATATACAGACATATACCCTGTGTGTTTGTGGGTGCGCAATGGGGGGGGGGGGGATTCATGTATTTGTGTGTATGCGCCTGTGTTTGTGTGTATGCGCCCATATTTGTGAGTATCTCTTTGTGCATGTGTTCTGTCTATTAGTGTTAGTGTCTCTGCTTGTGTGCACTTCAGTCTGCATCTCTGCAATCTTGTTTTCAAAGTAATTCCATTAAAATTGGAATCAAAGTCTCCCACCTATCTCACTGTCTGTCCGTTTTTTAATATATTCATACGACAGTACACTCTGCTGGCGACCCCACACGATTGCATGCGTGGCAGTTTTTCATCGAGAAGACAACAAATGATGTGAATCTCGAACGTTGAACAGTTGTTTGGTTTTCCAAATAGTATATTTGGAAGCACAGAGCAGTTTTGCCGATAGTAAGCGATGTTGTTCCTACGATATTCTGAACACTATTGAGCCTTTTTTCAGACTTTTCGATTCTTTCTCGTACAATGTTTTAGCATTGGAAAACATTGCAAGTTACTGAGTGTGCAATAAATTATCTCATCTCCTGAAAAAAATGGTTCTATTGGAAGTGCACAGTTCTATTCTGACAGACCCAAGTCTATTTGCAATTCTTCTTTAAGCATTAGAAAACATTGCGAGTTACTGAGTGTGCAATAAATTATCTCATCTCCTGAAAAAAATGGTTCTATTGGAAGTGCAGTTCTATTCTGACAGACCCAAGTCTATTTGCAATTCTTCCATATGTGCATGTGTTTGTGGACGCGCACGCGATGTCAGGTTGGATGGTGCTGTGACCTGCAATCCTCCCTCTCTGCATCCCAGACTGAATCATTAAGTCCTATCACCCTCTGCCCCTGTCGCTGTGTGCGACGTTGAATCTCTTTTAGCATCACCGAGACTGCCAGACCTGCATCCACACACAGACTCACGCAGAGACAAATACACATATAAATGTACCTACACTTAAACACATTGATACAGATGCACAAACAGTAATACAGAAACACAGGCATACACAATAATGCCTTGACATTTATACAGACGTAGGGAATCTGTAAGTATATCTTTTGATCTTTTGTTATTTTCTCACTATTTCACTCGCTGTGCCGTGGTTTTTCAGCATTACTCTTACTCAGATGTTTGAGTTTGTCAGTCTGTCTGTTGTTTTGCGTGGAGCACGATGTAGTACAATTTCCATGCTTGCAGACATGTGACAGATGAGGATCAAAGTAGGGCAGTGGAAGGTGGTGCACTTTGGTAGGAATGACTTTGAAAGACAACATAAAACATACTGTATCTTTTTCGACCGGGTCCAAGAGCAGAGGGTCCTGGGTTTATATGAGCACAGATTATTGGAGATGCCAGGGCAGTTAGGGAGAGCAGTAAATACCACAGATACGTTTCAGTTTCTAAGATGTTTACAGTAGGGTGCGCAAGAGAGTTACACCGTGCTTCTTTCCTGGGAGGTGTTGGTGATAATGTGTTGTGAGCACACCCTCGTGCCCACTGAGACAGTGGGGATTCCATTTGTACCAACTCGACACACAAGGTAAATAGCATCGGGGCCACACCTTCTGAGGTATGCCTTGGATAAACGGAACTGCCAGTGGGTTTAAAGTGAGAATTGTCCCTCAATGAATATTGCTTCTGACTCAATTGTCGGGCGTGGATATCTCCGAATCTCCACGCGAGGCATCCTAGTCCTCTCTAAATTGTACCAGGGTCCCCACCACATGGTAGCAGGAAGGGGGTGTGGACACAGATATCGGGCACTCCTACACTTGGCTTGGCACTTTCCGTCTTATTCCATGCTTTTTCTCCTGGAATACGAGATAGGAAGGGAGGGAGTGAGGGTGGGAGTAAGTGGCAGTGCTGTTTGTGTTGGCATATGAATTGGCATAGTGTCGGTACGTAGTCAGTCCGCAGTGTTGAATCCATGCAGTATTATTAATGTGGGATAGCAGAAGGTTGTTGGGGCATCGAAGAGAAAGAGAGAAAAAAAGAGAGAGATAGGAAAGATGCTGTATGCAATTGAGAGTGGTGGAGAATGAGTTGCTCACGGGGCAGGTGCTATAACAGATATACAGTGAGCATGAGGGAGCAGAGCGAATATGGTGAAGGTCGTTGATGCTTGTCTTGTATTGCTGGGCATTTCTTCAGACTGCAGATACTGCACTAGGCAGGGTGGAAAGCTCAGACCATGCTTGGTGGGTGTGGTGGTGTGGCCCCCTCTGGGAAGCGAATGGTCCTCTTCTATACTAGCCCATCCACCAGGATTTCTGTGCCCACATCGACAAAACTTTGTGTAATTGCCGCTTATCTGGAATGCTCACGGTAAACTGTGCAGTATAGCTCCCAATTGAGAAACCTCCATTGTCCTTTTAAGGATAGCGCTAGTGCCAGGGATTGCGGGATATCCAGGAGCATCCGGGAGATGGTGAGAATCACCAGCCATTATGGATGGGAGATTTGAACTGTCATTGAATGAGAAGGACACCATGGAGTGGGGTATGTAGTTACTGAAGTGAGTTCAAAGGAAACTAGCGAGGCCTCCTGCAGACAATTCCATGTCACACAAAATGAAAATGTGACTGAGACAAAGTATTGTTAGATTCAGCCCAAAGAAACTTAGACTTTGCTGAGCCCACCCGCCCCCCCCTCCCCCCGTTTCAAATTTGCAGCTGCTTGTCCATTACTCGCTATCACAGAGAAGAAACTAAACGTGACTTACCTTTGGGGTGGGGCACTATTTGTGGCAAGTCATCATAAATCTGTGAGTTTTAAAATAGAGGTGGAAACGGACGAACTGGATCTAAAAGGTAAAGTTCGAAATTGGAGGAATGACAAATTTGATGATATTATGCACGAACTTTGAAAA
>NW_025208911.1:4334-15519 GCF_004010195.1 Chiloscyllium plagiosum | reverse complement strand
TTTAGCTGGCATCTGTGGCTGCACTTTCTACTCAGCAAAACCCGTTCTGTCTTAAAGTGACAAGACATGCTTTCGGCTTCATAACACCTCCCCACTTCAGAAAAAGAATGAACGATCAGAATGAAAAGATGGCTTCGTTTCTTTTCCTTTAAATCTTAATCCCATTGTTGTGAAATACAAAAGTCATTAATCTCAGTTATACCATTCATACTAATTCTGCACACATTTGTAACACTGGAATAAGTCAAATCTTATCTAAACTTTTTCCTTTAAATCCGTGATAACACATCTGTTATCACATTTTTAGGACCTACTTTTATATATTTTTTTAGATTAGATTACTTACAGTGTAGAAACAGGCCCTTCGGTCCAACAAGTCCACACCGACCCACCGAAGCACAACCCACCCAGATCCCTGCCCCTAACACTACAGGCAACTTAACACGGCCAATTCACCTAACCTGCACATTTTTGGACTGTGGGAGGAAACCGGAGCAACCGCAGTGAACCTGTGCAGACACGGGGAGAACGATGCAAACTCCACACAGTCAGTCGCCTGAGGCAAGAATTGAACCCGGGTCTCTGGCGCTGTGAGGCAGCAGTGCTAACCACGGTAACGTCCGACTCCAATGAAATAGTCTCATATTCTGGTCTTTAAATATTCCAAAAAATGTGAGAGGATTGTCGTTGTTGTCCACAATCATCTCTGACAATTTGTTTGTCATATAAACATTATAATATTGTCAGGCCGGTACAAACCTCAATCATTCTTTATCAATAATGGAGATATTGTATTTTTATTCTGGTGGATATTGAGTTTTTTCGACAAGTAGACAATTGGCCATTCAATTCCATCATCATCTTTCTGTATAAATACATCTCCGACCCCTATATCCCTCGCATCAAACACAATTTTCAAAGGTTTCAAAATATTTGGTGTAGCTAAAACTGGTGCAGTCATTAGTCCTGCTTTAAAATTCTCAAATGCCTCCTGGCATTGTTCTGAACAACATAATTCTGTGTTCTTATTTAATAAATCCATCAGTGGTGCCAATATGCTGCTGAAGTTTGCAACAAATCTTCTGATAGAATCCACTCAGTTCCAAATATCAAAGCAACTCTTTCTTCGAAGATGGTTGTGGAAGTTCCTCAAAGCCCTTCGTCTTTGTGTTCCATGGGGTCAACTTTCCATGGCCAATGTAATGTTCCAAGAATATCACCTCTGCCTCTGCGAATTTTGTTTTCTTTAAGTGTATTACGAAGTTTGCTTCTTGTAATCGTTCAGCATGCTCTGCCAACTGTAACATGTGAGCTTTCAATGACTTGCTAAAGATCACTACATCATACAGATAAACTGCACAATCTGTTCATCTGGCCATAACTTTGTTCCTGAGTCTTCAATGTAGCTGGAGCAATATTCATTCACATGATAAACTCGATAACCTTAATGCCATATGCGGTATCTTTACCAGATAGTTTAACTGACTCAACATTTTTTAATTTGGAAGGGGCCACTAAACTTGGCTTTGAAGGGATTTCCTATGACTGGTGGCAATAATAATACGTCATCCCTACGGGAAATCGTCAAAGTTTCAGAATTTGTATCTTCCACATGCTTCGCTCTATGCTGTGCTCTCTTCAGGTGCTGTTTAGCTAACTCAGCTACTCCATCTAATCTCTCCATCACCTCACATACATAATCAAAGTGTGAGATCTCCGACTTTGGTTCTGTCAATTTATATTTAATTAATTTCAAAGGACCTCTCACTTTATGTACAAACGTTAACTCAAAGGAATTAAACTGAGTAGATGTATTTGGGGCATCTCCGATGACAAGCAATTTAATGGGACACCTTTATCCCAATCATTCGGGTAATCCTGACAGTACGCTGTTAACATGGACTTCAGCGCCTGATGATAACTTTCTAAGGCTTGCTGGGATTCAGGGTGGGGCGCACTTGATTTGACGTACGATCCATGACTTCCTTAAACAGCTGATTGGTAAAATGAGACCCTTGATCTGACTAAATCACTCTGCGTAGCCCACAGCGAGTTAATAAAGCTACCAACTTCTCCACCTCCCTTTTTGCCTTAACAATCCGTAATGGAATTGCCTCTGGAAATCTGGTAGACACATCCATTATGGTCAGCAAATATTGGTTTCCACTGTTATTTTGAAAGGAGGGCTACGCAATTAATCATAACCCACGTGAAAGGTTCTTTGAATGCAGGAATTGGTAACAACGTTGCTGGTTTTATTACTGCCTGTGACTTACCTACCATTTGGCATGTATGACATGTACAACAAAAATTAACCACGTCCTTGTGCATTCCAGGCCACTAGTAATGCTTTTGTACCTTAGCCTGAGTCTTCCGTACACCTAGGTGACCGCCTGCAGTTAGTTCATGCGTTACCCGGAACACAATCTAGTGCACTTCGGCACATTCCCTTCTGTTCTAACCTACTGTGGTCTCCATTTTAATTTTAGGATTCTATCTTTAAGTTAATAACGTTCGACAATATATTCTGATCCATTTTCTGTGTGTGTGTGTGTGAAGTCCATTAGCCTTTCAGGACTAAACACCTCTGCCTGGCCCTCTGCCTGTTCAGGTTTTTCCTGCACCGTTACACCAAACAGGGTGTTGGTTCACTGAACATCAACTCCTTTGTCTTTTTCTTTCGCTTTTCCTTCCTGTTGTAACTTATGACAGTGAGATCTTGTTACTACACTGTCTGGAAAAAATCCTGGGTATTTTTCTTTCAACTCCCCAGTTCCTTAGTCTTCCTTTGACTTCTCCACCACACGGGGTGCCTTGCCCACCTTGGCTCCTGCTAAATCGTTCCCAAGAACAAACTGTATTCCTGGAACTGATGCTCTGTCACTCATTGGCACTGTTACTTCCCCAATCTTGATTTGGCACTCCAACCTGATGTTACACAAGGAAATGCTGAATTTATGTCCCCATTCCACAAATTATCACGCTTATGAGTAACATATCAGAAAGAGTGAAAATACTTCCATCTCTTACTATTAGAGGCCGAGACAATGTGAGGACTGCAGATGCTGGAGATCAGAGTTGAAAGGTGTGGTGTTGGAAAAGCATAGCAGGTCAGGCAGCATCCGAAAGGCAGGGGAGTTGACATTTTAGGCACACGTTCTTCATCAGGAAAGTGGGGGGTAAGGGAGGGGGAAGAGGGCTGAGAAATAAATAGGAGGGTAGGGGTGGAGCTGGGTGGAAGGTAGATTGGAAGGCGATAGGTAGATGCAGGCAGGGAGTGATGGTGATAGGTCGGAGAGGAGGGTGAAGTGGATAGGTGGTAGGACAGCTGGAACCCTCAAACTATACAGCACCAACATCGACTTCACCAATTTCTAACTTCCCCTCCCCACCTCATCCCAGATGCAACCGTTCAACTTAACACTGTTATCTTGAACTGTCTTAATTGTCCATCTTCCTTCCCACCTGTTCACTCCATCCTCCCCTCAGACATTTCACTATCACTCCCACCCATATCTTCTTATTGCCTTCTCAGTGCCCCTCCCGCCAGCATAGCTCTTACTTTCCTATTTATCTTTCAGCCCCCTTGTCCTCCCGCCATATTCCTGACAATGGGTTTATGCTTGATTGTCGATTGTCCTGCTCTTCGGATGCTACCTGATCTGTTGTGCTTTTCCAGCACCTCACTTCTCAACTATGAGAGACTGAGCAGAACCCGCATCTGACAAAATTATAATTTCTTGTCCTTCCCCAGCCCCACCTCTGCTTTTTCTGAGTAAACGTTACCCACAGAGGCGAATTCTTTATAGAGATCAGGCACTGACTCCACAACCAGCCCCTGCCCACGCTGTGCACTCTCCTGCACTTCCTCTGCTCCACTTGGGGTCTCCGTTACCAGTTTCACTAATACCACTTGCTTAGCCTTTTCTACTACATCTTTTCCCAAAGTGTCTTCCTTCAATGCCCAGCACTGTGTGTCCCAGCTTACTGCAGTGAAAACACCTTTTCCCAGTGCCCTTCTGAAACCATCGGCACTGTAATTTTATGTGTTCCAATCCCTTATAGTGAGAACACCTGAGGCTGTTCATCACCTTTCCACCCCCTTGGGCTTCTTTTTTTTCTCATTGCCAGTGTGCTTTACTCTATGTTTTGTAGTGTAAGATCTTCCCTTCTCCCAATTTCTATCCCTCACAGGATGAAAATCCTCCCAGAAGCTAAATTTCATCACATGCCACAATGCATATTTACCTGCCATTTCTGCCGTGCTTCTCACTTCTTGAACTTTCTGTTCATTCACATGAATTCTTACTATCCCTGGAAGTGAGTCTTCAAACTTCTCCAGCAGAATAATCTCCCTTCGAGCCTCACAGGTCTAATCCATTTCGATGGCCCGCACCCATCTATCAAAATCAACATCAGTCTGACCTGGTTCCGTCTCTATATTTCTGAACCTCTGTCTGTATGCTTCTAGTAGCAATCCATAACCAATCAAAATAGCCTGTTTGACATCTGCAACATCTCTTGACCTCTCATCTGACAGCTCTGCTCATACCTCATAAGCTGTGTCCACCAGCTTAGTCTGAACTAGCATTACACACAAATTCACTGGACACGCCATCTGCCGAGTCAATTTTTCAAATGAAATAAAAAAGTTTGACATTTTTCTCACTGAAATATGGCAATATATTGACATAGTTGTATACATCCCTATGTTCTCCCTTCATCTTCATCCTGCTAATTTAACTTTCTTATCTAATTCCCAACTTCTGAATTCCAAATTATCTCACTCTTTCGTTTTCCTCTACTTCTCTTTCTCTGTCTTCTCTCTCTCCTGTCACTTTCTTTATCTTCTAACTCCACATTTGTAATTTAAGGTTTTCTCACTCTACTGCAGTTGTCTGTTTCTCTGATACACCAAAGTGCTTGACTAACTCTATTACAATTTCTGCTTTCGTTTTGTCCCTGGTTAAACCCAATTCTAATCTATTTGTTAATTCTAAAATTATGACCTTCCACTGTCTTTCTAAACTTCCTTGGCAAATTTGGGAATCATCTTCAAACCCTAGAACCTCTTTAGCAATGTTAAAAGCCATTTCTTTTAATTTAACCAACCACAACTAAACAAAATTAAATGAATTTTCTCACCTGTTTTATTTGATGATCTAGGTCACTAAATGTCAAGTGAAGGAAACTGCTGGGACCTTTTGTACCCCAAATATATTCAAATCTGTCAAAATTCCGTATGGCAAGCCCTCAAACCTTATGATGTCAATGTCGAACCCCGCTGTTAATTAAAACCACACACCCAGAAAAGCTCATCTTGCTTCGTAATCTGTTAAAACATGAGTGACAGAGAGGCGATTGGAAAGGGAGCCGAATGGGGAAGACCATGGAGCAGCAATGGCAGGAGATTTGGGGGATTATTCGGAAGATAAAATCAGAAATTCATCCCAAAGAAGATGAACATACTCATGGGAGGACAAGGCAGCCAGTAGTGATAAGGAAAGTAAGGGACAGCATCAAACCAAAAGAGAAAACATACAATGCGGTGAAGAATTCAGAGAATTCATTGGCTCTGAAACTACATAATGCTAGCATCACTGACACTACAGAGCTCTTAATCATGGTCAGGGAGAGAAACATAGGGAAACACATTCACTTTAAACACAGAAGATGGCATTATTCAAGTAAAAAGGTTCTGATGAATTAAACAGTTGAATTAAAATCAGTTAAGTGCTTTTGTGGAATGTATCAGATTGAAAGCATGACCCGGGGAGAGAATCTCAGCAGAATGAGAATTTGAAAATGGAAATATTGCCACATCAGAATCCAGAGTCGATCACTGAGTAGACGGCTAATGGGTGAATGGGTCTCGGTGTGAATTGGGAGACACAATCGCATTTCAGAATAGCATTTCAGGTATTGCAGCTCAAAACTGTGTATTCATGTAGTACAGTAGACCACAGCAGCAGGAAAAGCAGATCTGCCTTCAACTACAACCTGTAACTTTTTTGCCTATGATAACCCCTCAGTTGCCAATACCATCAACACGATCATTGGCTAAGTGGCGAGTGTGGGTGAACATATCAGGGTCAGAACCATGTGAACCTAAACCTGATGCTAGCCCATTAAAGCTACCACACTTGACCAACAGATCTGATTGAAGGTCTGCAGTCTTGCCACATTCAGTCATAAATGGTGATGGACGATTAAAGAAATGATGGAGGAAAGGGCTCCACAGACATCTCCATCATAAATAACGGAATATTCCTGCACCCTCAGTGTAAAAGACAAGAATGTAATAACTACACCATCCTCAGCCAAAAGTTTTGAGTGGACGACCAACCACATCCTCACCATGATGCCCACAGAATCACGGATGTCAGCCTTCAAACAATTCGATTCGCTGCACGTGACATGAAGAAACAGCTGAACACAGTAGATACGACAAAGGCAAGGGGCAAAATTCCAGCAATATGACTGAAGACTTGTGCTGCACAACAAGCGGAGTCCCTGGGGAAGCTGTTTCATTCCAGCTCCAACTCTGATATCTCGCTGGCAATGTGGAAATATACTGAACTATGTCCAGTCGCCTAAGAGGGGAATAATTACAATCTGACCAATTACCTCCCCCTCAGTCCCGTCACGATACTTAAATTGGTGGGAGTTCTTTTTGACAGAGCTGTCAAGCAGCACAGAAATACCCTGCTCAGTGTCGTTTCCGATAGTTTCCCATGTGGAGATGGTGCTCTTGTGGAAATGTCATTGGATTACTAATCCAGACCAGGCTAATGCTCTGGCAGCTGGTGGAAGTTAAAAACAATGAATAAAATATCGACATCTAAACTCTGGTGTCAATAATAGTTACCCTGAAGCCAATGTCGACTGTTAACAGCAGTTTGCTTCCCCAATGTACTTTCAGGAAATAAATCTGCCATGCTTTCCTGGTCTGGCAGAAAAGTGTCTCCAGACGCACAGACATGTGCTAAACCCTTCAATGGTCTCTGAAATGGCTCCACAATTACCTTCCCTGCTTCTTATCTGTCTCACCCTGTCAGAGTTTTATATGTTGCACAGAGTTCTCCACTCATTTTGCTAAAGCACATGGAATATAGTTTCAGTCGACTCAAACCCTGCTCCCACAACAAGTCTGTCTTCCTAGAGATCAGTCTGGTCATCCTTCGTTGCTCTCCGTCAATGTCAGGTTTGTCCATTATTAGGTAAGGAGACCAAAACTGCACACAATACTGCACAATGTTCGAATGGGGTCGCACCAAGGCTGCAGTAAGACACCCTTACCCCTGGACTCAAATCCCTCTGACATTGTGGTCAACTCAAACATTTATCTTCCTAAAAGATTTCTGTTCCTGCAAAAAATTACTTCCATTGACGAGTGTACAGCAAGATCCAGATCCTTTTCAATGTTACAAATACCCAACTGGTGGGTCTATGTACACTGGTAAGTGTCCCAATTCCATTCCCAGTACTGGCTTCTGGCTTCAGAACTCGCTGCCATGCATGGACCTCGGAGGTCGGTGACGAATGAAAACAATAGAAGCATAAATCCCTTTAAAGAGTTACATTTTCCAACCTTTTCAAATGGTTGACTTCCGTTCTCTTTTTCCCATCAAAGGGCACAACGTCACATCTATCCACATTGGTCGTCAGCTGCTACGTGTTTGCACAGACACTCCACTTGCCTCAGTCACATTGGAGCTTTTTTACATCCTCCTCACCCACTCACAATCTGACATCGATTAGTGCCATTTGCAGACTTGGAAATATTGCATTTGATTCCCTCTAACAAATGTTGGGTGTGCATTTGAAATAGCTAGGGCCCAAGCACCGAATCCTGCTAAACCCCTGAGTCCTCCGCTCTAAAGAAAACATTGATTTATTCCTACTCACTGTTTCCTGTTGGCTCTCCCATTTTAAAACCATGCCCTTCTATTAGCCCCAGTCCCATATATTTTGAATTTGCATAGTAGGCTTGGGGCTTTATTGAAAATCTTTCTGAAAGTCCAATCGTATCGCATTGATTGCTTCTCCATAGTTTTGCTAAACGTCAGTTTCTCAAATATGATTTCCATTTGATAAATCTCTGTTGACTTTGTCTCAGCCCATTACTTATGGTTAGTACTTTCTCCATAACGTTTATTTGTTAATTTCATTCTATTCCATTATTCTCTCTCACCAGATTAAAGTTTCCTACTATTGCTGGGAAGGTTGTTCTTTTTTGTTTTGTTTTCTTCTGTGAAGACATAACTGAAATATTTGCTGCATCGTTCTGCCATTTCCCTGTTCTCCATTCTCCATTCTCTGGTTTCAGACTGTAAGGAAGCGGCACAATTTTTTCCCCCTTAATTTTTCTATTGACGTACTTTTTGAAGCTATTACAAGTTCACTCTCATTACCCTTGTGCATATACAGTGTTCTAAAACCCATCAATTCCTGTCTTAAGCTTCTCAATGATTGACCTTGCACAACCATGCACTCATAGAAGCATAGACTCTGCACTGTCAGAAATACAGCACGGTCTACATTAGACCCACTTTTCTGCACGAGCCCCATAGCCGGGAATGTTATGACACTTCAAGAGGTCATCCAAGTACTTTCTAACAGCTGTGAGGTTACCCGTGACAGCTCACTCTCTGGTAGTGCATTTCAGACCCCAAAACCCACTGGGTGAAAAATGATCCTCAAGTCCTCTCTAAATCTCAAACCCTTAACTTAAAGAGTGTCCTCCCCCATGTTCTTCTCCGCCTGACTTAAAGGAACAGCTGCTGGCTATCCACCCTGACTATGCCCCTCATAATCTTATCCTTCTGAATCAAATCCCCCTCAGCCTTCTCTGCTCCAAAGTAAACAACCTAAGCTTATCCAGCCTCTCTCCATAGCTGATATGCTCCATCCCAGGGATCATCCTGGTGAATCTCCTCTGCAATCACATCCTTCCTGCAATGTGGTTCCCAGAATTACATCCAGTTTTCCATTTTGGCCGAACCAAAGTTCCATATAACTGTTATAATCTATGCCTCAATGAACAAAGCCTATGCTTACGGTCTGTTTTCTCAATTTGTGTATTACCCTGCCCAGTCACATTCAGGGATGGGTGGAGAAACTCCCTCTGAGCTTCCTAGTGTGCTGCCATTCATTGAGTCCTCAACTGTCTGGTTCCTTCTTCCAAAGTGCACCACCTCATATTTATCAGGATTACATTCCATCTGCCATTGATCTGTCCATCTGACCATTCCTTCTATATCTTCCTGTAACATAAGACCTTCCTCCTCACTGCCAACCACCCGGCCAATCTTAGTGTTAAACACAAACTTGCTCATCACACTCTCCCCACCCCCGCCCATATTCACAGATACACCATTTATGAATACCACAACTAATAAGGTTAAAGATCACACAACATCAGGTTATAGTCCAACAGGTTTATTCGGAGACATTACATTTTGAAGCACTGCTTCTTCATCAGGTGGTTGTGCGCTTTGAAAGCTCCTGCCTCTGAATAAACCTGTTAGACTATAACCTGGTGATTTTTAACTTTGTCCACCCCAGTCCAACATTGGTACCTCCGAATTACAAATAATAAGGGACACAACACTGATCCCCGTGCTACACCATTGGACACCGGCCTACAGTCACACAAACAGGCTTCTACTACCACCGTTTGTCTCCTACCACTAAGTTGATTTAGATGCAACTTGGCAAGCCACTAATGGGTCCTTCCTGTTCCCTGGTTATTCTTTGCTGCTTGACACTCTTGTAGATTATCTGGGGATTCTCCCTAATCTTGCCATGCCAGCAGGTTTACATGCCCCTGTATTAGTCAGTCCTTTCCTGGTGATGAATTTCCTCCATATTGTGGTCTTAAACGGCTTGTCCCTTATCCAGCCATTATTTGTCTTAAATGTAGAGTAGACAGCCCGAGAAAAACCCTGTTTATTTCCACCTTGCCACGTGTTTAGTGGATTTTCTAAATTTCACTATGATCACCTCTCATTCTTTGAAACTCTGGAGAACACAGGCCGAGTTTCTGCATCAGACAATCTTGCCCTCTGAGGGATTAATCTAGAGAATGTCTCGTGCACTTTCTCTGTGGTCAGTATATTCTTTCTCAGATTGGGTCACGAAAACTGTGCACAATATTCCAGTTACAGTCTCACCAACACTCTATGAAACTGCTTCAACTTTTTGTTGCATCGATATTCTGATTCCTTTAATTGAAGGTAAACCCAACTTTAACTTTCCACTTACATATGTTCTTCAAAAGAGTCCGAAATTATAAAGTATGATTTCCCTTTCAAAAATGCATGCTGACTCTCCAATGTTGCTGTTACTTTCTAAATATCCAATATCTCATCCTGTCTCATAGATTCCAAAAGTTTCTCTCCAGATGTCAAGTTAATTGGTCTGCATTTCTCCACATTATCACTTTTTCCCTTTCTAGATGTTTGGATCCATTCTATTCATCTACCTCCTCTGCTTGGATCACGTTTATTACGTTCTATTTATCTACAATGGCTTTCTAGCCTCTGTGGAATGTATAGGAAAATAAAACACAGTCATAGGCAGTGCAATTAATTCTTCTGTTGCCGATTTCTTCCTGGCATTTTGAAATGAATTACATCTGTTTTGTCAGACTTAGCAATGCTCCAACCAGCTACATTTTCAAGTACTACTTTGTTACCGATATGAATTGACTTTATGTCTTTAGGTCTACAAGCCCTACATGATCACTTGGTATTTCTCAGAGATTTTCTGGGTCTTGCTCCATGAAGACAGATGCAAATTAATTGGTTATTTTCTCGGCATTTCCCTGTTCTCCACAATAAACTCTCCTCTCCTGATTACAAATTTTCATATTTGACCTTGCTTTTATTTTGTTCTCGTTGAAATATATCGTAGATTTATGGACCCCTCGTGTTCCATGAATGTTCTCTTTTTGATTTCCTTATCAGTTTCATGGGCCTCGTTTTCTGGATTGTAAATTTATGACATTTCTCGGGTTTCCACAATGTCTGGAATTCTTCTGAAGTCACTTCGTATGATTAATATAATCTTTAATTTGTTATGTTAACCATAATTAAGTCACTTTATTGCTCTTTGATGTTTTTACCTTAAAGAAATGGACTTTTGTTTAAGGCTTTGCAGTATTTCTATAAACCAGATATAT